>NC_081193.1:41233778-41533778 GCF_902713425.1 Acipenser ruthenus | reverse complement strand
TTAGATACCAATCTTTTGTGACTTGAGAAACTAATAAAAATGACATTTATTGGGAGGATGTGGGTGGAATGTGTGTGTGTGTGTGTGTGTGTGTGTGTGTGTGTGCGCATGTTAGATTTAAGATGGTGTTTGGTTTCTCAGTAAATCTTCAAAATATATTATCAATAGATGACATGCTGGGGTTATGAACCTATCTACAATAACAAAAAGCCAAAGACATCCTCTTGTAGTCACCTTTGATAAGTTCTAATCAGCACATTTTTAATGATGCTTCATCACTTACATTTTTGTTTAAAATCATCAGCTTTTTTGGAAGCAATTGTGGTTTTCAGAAAAACCTCCAAGGTGCTTCCCACACAGCCATGTTGTATAGGTCAAATAATCCCAGGCCTAGTGTGGCAACCAATATATCACGCATCAGTCAGATACATTGCTCTTTGGACCTCCTTGGAAACCTTTCCTTTCTCAAAACCCATCTTGTATTGGTTGTTTCTTTTCTTCTGTCTGCCTAACTAACTATTTTTGCTTGTGTTGCTGTGTGTCCCTTTAGCAACCGTATGGTTATTGGACTGCCGCAAGTGGGTTTTGGATAACAAATACATACACAAAGAGACTATACCATGACGCTGGTACTGTGACACCAGCCAAGAGCTACTACCTCTGCTGTAGTACCTATGTAAAAAGTGACTAACAAATCAATCAATACCATTCATTTATGCAACACTGTTCTTTTGAAGAGCTGACAAAGAGAATCATTTACCAGAGCTTTGAGACCTATTGTGCAATTTGTTTGCTTTGTGGAATAACCATTGGTGCTTTGGTTGAACAGGATAAGGAAGCCACAACAATGGGTGTTGGGTAGAGGGCAGTGCAATGCAGAACACTTATATGGTTTCAGAATGCAAACTATGACAGCACATAGAGAAAAGCGAATATGCAGAGACAGGTCGTGTAGCACTGTGCAGTAAGTACATGATTACGTTGTGACTTGCGTAAACCATGTTGTACTCTTGAAGGAGGAGTCTCCTGTGGTTTCTCAGGCTGCTGTTGCAAAGAAAGTTGGCGTGTCAACATCGCAGGTGCCTTGCCTTGTGATAAGATGTGACTTTCATGTAGAAATAAAAAACAGCGATTCATTTGGTTTAGGAATAATAAAAAACAATTGACTCATATTTTAAATGATGTATTTAACATTTAATCATAATGTGATGAAAATAATTTCATTATTTTTCTTTTCATTAAGAAATAACAAATTGTGACTGGTCATCTCAACTGCCTCTCGCTTATTCTGGATATTTTTCCTTCTCTCGATGCGTCCCAATAAAGCAGCACCGACTGTATTCGTGGACTGGTGTTTTAGGTTGGCAGGGGAGGGTTAATTGCCTTCCCTGCCAAATCACTTCACGTGCAGAATGTGCCTGAGCCCGACTGAATGATTAACAAGCAATCGAGCTCAGGCACAGCTGCAAGAAAGAGGCAGGAACCTCTCAGTCTGGGTTGGGTGTTCAGGGAGTAAGAGAGAGCGAGAGATCTATATAGAGATGGACAACAGTGTGGAGTAGTGGTTAGGGTTCTGGACTCTTGACCGGAGGGTTGTGGGTTCAATCCCAGGTGGGGGACACTGCTGCTGTACCCTTGAGCAAGGTACTTCACCTAGATTGCTCCAGTAAAAACCCAACTGTATAAATGGGTAATTGTATGTACAAATAACGTGATATCGTGTAACAATTGTAAGTCGCCCTGGATAAGGGCGTCTGCTAAGAAATAAATAATCATTTATAGAAATAATAATTGCTACTCGTGCTGGCTTTACACCAGCATGATACTTGTTTTATTTAGTGTGAATACTGTGAGAAGAGTTTGTTTGTTCGTTTTGGCCAACATGCCTTTTTGTTTGGTTTAGTGTTTTTGTATTTGTCTCTTCGTTTTGGCCATTGTGCTGTTTTGTTTTGAAAGAACATTTTGTTTTGTTTAAACCTTTTATTTGTATTTAATAAATACGCGCATCAGCACTTCATACCCGTAGTATTTCCTGGTCTGACATCACCACCAAGCCATCTGTGTGACACACTGATACAAGTTCAGTTTGTGTGGTATTCAATTTGGGAGATGTTAATAAATTTGGTTTAATCTGTGTCTTTGGGTATTTCTAACAAAGGAGGCTGAAATTTAGTTTTAAAAGCAAACATGAATTACAGAAAGGCAGTGTTGTAAGAATTAAAAGTGCAAGAAGCTGGTATAAGCCGTTTCCAAAGCCTTGTCTTTCAACTATGGAGGTGTAAATCTGGTCAAATGAACTGCTTATACTATTCCTGTTACTGCTATGATAATGTTCACCTTTTTGCAACCATTAGTACCATGTATTAACATTAAGATATGAATAATCTATCTAAACCTAAAAAACATCTCAAATATGTTAATGTATTTTTGTTTTAGTTAACTTCTGGCTTCACCTTGTGTCATTTCCCAAATTGACTGAAACGAACAGCAAACACCGACTTTCTGTGTTACTAATGCTTGAATTATTATAGATACATATTACAAGCTATTGCAGAGCCTCTACTTTCACCTAAAAATCAAATACTACTTTATTCTGCATGTATTCCCATAAATGTGTAGCTTGTCACACAATATAGCTATTTTTGGTTGTGAGAAAAAAAAAAATTATATTCAAAATGTATATTGCTTTATGTCATTTAAGTTAAAAAAATCTGTTTTTACATCTCATGAAAATGTTTTCTTGTGTTTTTGATATGAAAAATGTATAATTCCAGGAGTTATGCTGAACAGTCATCTTTATCGTACTTGTGGGTTCATGCAATGAATGATAAATGAGTTGCTCCCGGGCTTTTAAACATTAGAAGGACACAAAAAACACATTACTTTAACTCCCCTGAATTTCCATGTATTTACACAGTGATGCCGTAATACAGCCTCAGTGAACTGGCATTAGATTGAAAGACCTCATGAATAATAATACAATTCCACACAGTCTAAAGTCCCCCTTAGCATTTTATGTTACAATTACAATTGCTGCATTTGAAAGGGGGGGGGGGGGGGGCGACAAAATATTTTTGGAACATTGCATCACATATGACTAGACTGTAACTAATGCACAGCATCTTTTAAAATAAATACATAAATAAATAAATAAATAAATAAATAAATAAATAAATAAATATTCCAACAGCACCATAGTCTAATTGGGGAGCACCTTTACATAGTACATTAATCACTACTATGGCAAGGTTGTAGTATTGGCTAAGGATTTTCTAATGCCAGTGCAGACTAACTAAATAGCAATGTTAGAGGCATTTATTACCAAAGTACAGAAGGTGGGCCACAAACAATATGTTTACAGTTGAGTGATTTATGGGAGAATATCCACTATGAACAAGTTTACCTTCAGCACTGCAGTCCGGAACATTATAATTACACTGTGGTTTCGCGACACTAATTAGTACGCTGTTTGTCAATGCAGCAATTACTATGGAAATAGCATTTCAAACAAGGAAGAATCATAGCAGGTGTTCGCTATATAAAAAAAGCAAATCCTTATTTTTATTTCTTTGTGTTGTATTGTAGTGATCTATTTTCCCACATATCATGTGCACAGTCAAAACACTGACAAGCCACTGACCACAGTAGTAATCAAATCACATTTAGCCTTTACATTTGAACTAGTCGTCTGAAAACCTGAGCAGATCACATATGGTCCAATGTCTTAATCTGACCATGGGAACCTTTTACATGAACTTAATCTACCAGTGATTCATAAAAGCTTGTGAACCCTGTCACAACCCTGTCATTTTTTTCCCTGAATGTAATAAACGTCATACGTCAATGAACAAGAGCAGGAATGGCCAGGAGATACGTAAGGATTATGAAGAGGAAATGTAGGTGATACTGTATGAATGAGGAGATGAACATTTGAAATAAAGTACAATTTATAAACACAATGAAAATATTATTTTAGCTAATAAATTATTAGAACCATGTTGTTGTTTTTAGAAAGGAGAAAGCTCTAATTACAATTCAGCAGACTTGTAGTCGAGTCCGAGTCCTCATCCGAGTCCTGAGTGTCGAGTCCAAGTCATCAGTGTCCGAGTCCATCTGAGTCACTATCATTCGAGTCCAAGTCTGTGTCACGAGTCCTTGAAACAAACTCAAAGCAATTTTCATTAAACTGGTGGTAGCAGTGGGGGAACAGTTTACCTAACAGACATTGTCTGATATCCCTCAGGAAAAATGCACAAATAATAAAACAAAATTAAATAAAAAAAATGATTTCGATTTATTTTTGCTAGCTAGATTATTCTATTTGCATGCCTTTTTCAACTTGTCTGTCACTATCTTCTTTTCTTTTCTTTTGGAATAGGAATACTGTTTGAATGTACCTGAAGTTTATAGATAAGTTCAAGTTTGTGGACATTATTTTTCACTTTATTAGAAGCTGTGATCTGGACTATAGAGCCGATGTAGTGTTAGAATGTGGTATGTGTACCGTCAGAATGTGGTATGTGTACCGAAACTTGACCTGTGTAATGTCAGAAAATGGCACGCTGTCAGATTACAAGTGGTGCGCAATTTGAAAACTAAACTAAAAACAGTCAATCAATTTCTCTAAAAAGAAAAAAAACATTCACGAGAAGTCCACCACAAAGTTGTGCAAGTAAAAAAAAAAACGTACAAGACCCACTGTTTTGAGATAAATATTTGCATATTTTTATAATGGTGGAAGAATTTGATAAATTACA
This sequence comes from Acipenser ruthenus, assembly GCF_902713425.1. Classification (NCBI taxonomy): domain Eukaryota; kingdom Metazoa; phylum Chordata; class Actinopteri; order Acipenseriformes; family Acipenseridae; genus Acipenser; species Acipenser ruthenus. The sequence continues at coordinate 41,529,021 of NC_081193.1, read as the reverse complement.
TTAAAAACGACGTAAAATACTGGAAAATATGTAAAATAAAAAGATGTAAAACACAAACACAGCATAACGTACCACATTGGGCGCTTCCCTGCTTTCTTAGCATTAGTTGTTTAGGCATGCGCAAGCAAGTGCAGTGCGAGTACCACTTTAACACGTACCTGAAAATAACACCACACCGGTAAGAAATTAAAGGTACTTTATCCTCTGATTATAGCATCTACTTTGACTTCTATTCTGGTAAAATCTGCCAATCTGATTTAGACATTGCCAGGACTATGTGTGTGTGTGTGTGTGTGTGTGTGTGGTGTATATATACAGACGTGCTCAAATTTGTTGGTACCCTTACAGCTCATTGAAATAATGCTTCATTCCTCCTGAAAAGTGATGAAACTAAAAGCTATTTTATCATGTATACTTGCGTACCTTTGGTATGTAGAATAAAGCAAAGAAGCTGTGAAAAGAGATGAATTATTGCTTATTCTACAAAGATATTCTAAAATGGCCTGGACACATTTGTTGGTACCCCTTAGAAAAGATAATAAATAATTGGATTATAGTGATATTTCAAACTAATTAGTTTCTTTAATTTGTATCACACATGTCTCCAATCTTGTAATCAGTCATTCAGCCTATTTAAATGGAGAAAAGTAGTCACTGTGCTGTTTGGTATCATTGTGTGCACCACACTGAACATGGAGCAGAGAAAGCAAAGGAGAGAGTTGTCTGAGGTGATCAGAAAGAAAATAATAGACAAGCATGGTAAAGGTAAAGGCTACAAGACCATCTCCAAGCAGCTTGATGTTCCTGTGACAACAGTTGCAAATATTATTAAGAAGTTTAAGGTCCATGGAACTGTAGCCAACCTCCCTGGGCACGGCCGCAAGAGGAAAATCGACCACAGATTGAACAGAAGGATAGTGCGAATGGTAGAAAAAGAACCAAGGATAACTGCCAAAGAGATACAAGCTGAACTCCAAGGTGAAGGTACGTCAGTTTCTGATCGCACCATCCGTTGCTTTTTGAGTGAAAGTGGGCTCCATGGAAGAAGACCCAGGAGGACTCCACTTCTGACAGAAAAACATAAAAAAGCCAGACTGGAATTTGCTAAAATGCATATTGAAAAGCCACAATCCTTCTGGGAGAATGTCCTTTGGACAGATGAGTCAAAACTGGAGCTTTTTGGCAAGTCACATCAGCTCTATGTTCACAGACGAAAAAATGAAGCTTTCAAAGAAAAGAACACCATACCTACAGTGAAACATGGAGGAGGCTCGGTTATGTTTTGGGGCTGCTTTGCTGCGCCTGGCACAGGGTGCCTTGAATCTGTGCAGGGCACAATGAAATCTCAAGACTATCAAGGCATTCTGGAGCGAAACGTACTGCCCAGTGTCAGAAAGCTCTGTCTCAGTCGCAGGTCATGGGTCCTCCAACAGGATAATGACCCAAAACACACAGCTCAAAGCACCCAAGAATGGATAAGAACAAAACATTGGACTATTCTGAAGTGGCCTTCTATGAGTCCTGATCTGAATCCTATCGAACATCTATGGAAAGAGCTGAAACTTGCAGTCTGGAGAAGGCTCCCATCAAACCTGAGACAGCTGGAGCAGTTTGCTCAGGAAGAGTGGGCCAAACTACCTGTTAACAGGTGCAGAAGTCTCATTGAGAGCTACAGAAAACGTTTGATTGCAGTGATTGCTTCTAAAGGTTGTGCAACAAAATATTAGGTTAGCGGTCCCATCATTTTTGTCCATGCCATTTTCATTTGTTTTATTATTTACAATATTATGTTGAATAAAAAATCAAAAGCAAAGTCTGATTTCTATTAAATATGGAATAAACAATGGTGGATGCCAATTACTTTTGTCAGTTTCAAGTTATTTCAGAGAGAATTGTGCATTCTTCGTTTTTTGTGGAGGGGTACCAACAAATTTGAGCACGTCTGTATATATATATATACACACACATATACACACACACTGTGTTCTTAAATAGTACATTTAGTATTATTTGCATTATTTGTTTTGCAAAACAGAAATGTTATGTTTCACTTTCATTGCATTTGCACTTTTATTAAGTCTATGATACAATGATGCAAAAACATATTATATTTATGTATTAGCCCTTTGTGTAGTTTCATAATAGAATTAAAAAATGAAGTTAACAGGAGTTTTCTAGGTTGATGCTGCACAGCGTATTGTTAATGTGTTTTCCCCACATCCATAATAAATTGTTTTCCTTTTGGTAAATGAAAGTGGTATTAAATTATTCTGTCGTTCTTTTTTTGCTATCATTCAGTCCTTCTGTCATATCAGTCTGATATATCTGCCTGTTTGACAGAAGGCAATTTTTGGTTTGAGACTTTAGTGCCTAGTTTTACACTGAATTTGCCAGGTGAATTCATTGACGTTGCTTGCAAACAGTGATGCCGTGTGCAGGATTAGAAGCAAAGCACAGAATATTTAATCACACAGCAACTTTCTCATATGAATTAAGAAGCTCTAAAAGTATGATTATAACTTATATGATTATATTTTTTTTAATTCATTTTTGTTTTCAGTAAACTCAAAATTATTAAGGTGACCAATGTTCTATTGTTTTCAGTGCAAACAAATACATTATACTCCAGAGATTCAGGGAGCTCAACAAAATCAAATTACATATTTTTCAAGAATGCAGTTTTAGAAATGTATTTCTACAGTGACTAAAAAAACGGAAGAGAAAAGAGAAAGGCTCATTACAAGCCAAATAATTACTTGTTTACCATGCTGACATTATTTATTCCTTATAAAACTTTATGCAAAAGAAAAAAATTGGTCTACGATGGTTGCAGTTGGATTTGTGTGGGGGGGTGTTCACGCTACAACCTAACTTGCTTCCAATTTCTTATTCTTACTATGACTGGCTGCATCAACAACAGGGCTAACCAGTGATTGGATAATGTTTTGTTGGGTGTTTCCTAGTAACTGTAGTATTACTTGTGTAAAAGAAAATAAAAAAGGATTTGTCGTTAATATCGTTGAGTCACGGAGCCTAAATGTTTGAGTCCTAGTCCGAATCCAAGTCCCAGTCACACAAGGTCGAGTCAGAGTCGAGTCCTAGTCTTTTGCGGCTGTCACTCGTGCCCGAGTCATGAAAAATGCGACTTGAATCCGAGTCCCAGACTCGAGTCCTACAACAAATAATAATAATAAAAAACAACTTACAGACTTCTTATAAGTCCTTAAAATAATGTTGTTAGTTGCTTATTTCTGGTTTGGTATAAAATGTTTGATTTTTCCTTGCTGACATAAATAATGCGAATGGCGATTTGGAGTAAAGTAAACAAATGTTTTGATCAGCTAAACCATTGCCTGTTTCTTACAAGTTGCTCTTACGAATATTTGTAATTAGGTATTCTTTTTAGATGTTTGTTGCTGTAGCACAGATGAAAGTCACATATGCGACTGTAGCGTTATTGTACGCTTGATCCTGTTAATACAATCTTAAACTTCTGCAATCGAATAACAAGTCTTGTATTTTACTTTTTAACTAGTGTGCATATCAATTCAGACTCTTGATGTTATGGATAAACACAGGAAATAAGCAGTAGTATCGAGGAAATAATACCATTTCAGCACAACATTGTTTATAAATGCATAGCTAATGATCTTCATGCTGGGCGTAAAGAAAAGCCCTGTCCAGATAATATGGATCTTCCATATATCATATGAACTATAAAAGGTTATTCATGAGTTGCTTAAAATAATGAACCATTGAGCAATGAAAGTCAATATCTGCTGTGAGAACACCCATATGACAGGACCTCGGACACTGAAAATTAGATTGATCCATGAAAATTAGATTGAGAGGACTACAGATGTTTGGGAACTTGCATGTCTGGGAACAGTTTCAACAGCACTAACACCAGGTCCTGTTTTCTCTATTATTATTATTATTATTATTATTATTATTATTATTATTATTATTATTATTATTATTATTATTATATCTTCTCATCAAGGGACATATAGGTATGTATGCTTTTCCATGCTCTCATACGTTTTAGATAAATGTCCACTTGTGAATCATTATTCCAGTACCTATATAATTTATTTTACTGTCCTTTGAATAAATTAAACAGCTGTTTGTACCACATGCACATGTATGTATGGCAGGGAGAGCTGTAATAATGAATGTTCTGCAGAGCTTATCCATGACCTCTCAGGTCACTCTGACTTTGGTCTGTACTTTCAAACCCTTGGTACCTATACTTAAATTTGATCAGTTGGTTGAAAGTGGATAAATAGCCATTGTCAAGGTCATTAACTTGAATTCAGTAAGTGTACCATCCACAAGCATCCTATGGGTAGATTTAATACTTGAACACAAAAAGTAAATGTACACCTCATCGGCATCACTGAAATATATTAATTTAAAATAGTAAAGGATCTGACTTCAGACTGTCAGTAATCAACTATACAGTAACCAGTAGGATACACTTAGTGAAAAGAAAAGTTACTCCTTGCTTTTTGGTGTGTCTGAATGATCAGCTCAGGAGTTTACTTTTCTTGTGACTCTCTTGTCACTTTCTTGTCACTCAACCCACCTGTGATGTGTACCAAAACCTCTTTAATAATTCGTAATTCCATTGACACACCATGAAAAAAAAGGTTGGGTCTTTAAAAGGCTTAAATTACAGCTCTGCAGGTGAAGGGCGCAGTCAGTTTTTTCTAAAGCTTTAATCAAAAGCAAGATTCTAGACAGTATTTGATGAAACCAAGACTTTTTATTTTAAATACAAACTAATTATCTCTATCTTTGCAAGCTTGTGTTTATGTAAGCCTGTGACAGGGAGCCGGGTCGCTGGTTCCTGCGCAGGTGTGTGTGCCTGTATAAAATCAGATGCGACACGCAGCTGGAGACGCCTTGCTAAGCAACCAGCTGAGCGGGAGGCTCGCCCTGAGCAAAGATGATCGGGAGGTCCGGGTTGGCTGGGGGGCGTGCCTGGGGATGCTGCGCAGAGCTCAAAAAGCCGTTGCGCTACAGCTCGGGGCTGCTTCAAGACCATTGTTATACAGATGGGCACTGAGTGAGAGAGTTTGTTTACATCCAAGAGGGAAGTGTCCGCTCTGCGGGAACTACAACCACGGAGCCCTTTAACTCCAAGACGGGTCCTGTGAAGGCGATTGCCCAGCCAGGATCAATGGAATGGCCCAGAGTCGCTGGGAGGCCAGGACTTCGGAAGCAACAGAACAGAAGTAGGTTAGCTTAGGGGATGTGGATCCCAAAACAGTATAGTAAGGATTTACATAGAGTAGAAAGGTTTCTGGAGCAGGGCGTTCCTTTTAATGGGACTAGCGCTCGTCATTTTGTGTGGCAAACTTTTATTTTTAGCTTTTGTTTTTGTTTTTATTTCTTTATTAAATGTGAGACTAGGTCTACCATTGCTGGTACCCTAGTAGTGTCAGCTCTGTGTATGTGTAATTAAATTTGCGTGCCTGAGCGGCGTATCAACACCAATGCTCTTGTGTCGGCCAGGATTTTCAAGTGACTACCCACACGTGTAACACGCCACCCTGTTACAAAGCCAAATTTCAAAACTTACATAACATCACGTTTTAGGCAGTTCACATATACCGGTAATTTATGTAAAAACTATGGGTAAGCAATGTCCATTACTGGCCAATACAAAACATATTTTTCATATTATTGAAATCATGAGACAGCGTGTATTTGTATTTACTAGCCAAAAGAAAATAGAAGGTTTGTATATTTTTTCTTTCTTAGTTTACAGCAGGTCTGTAGCCATTCTACACAAGTATATCGGTGTACATTTATTTTTAACTCAGTCCTAGTATACAGTCTACACATTCTAGGTTAGTTCAACAATGCTAAATATGTCTAGAACTGCAACTCATCTATCATCGTAATGAATAATAAAGTACATTTTAAAAGATGAAAACCAGAATATATAATCAGTACATAACACACTGCCCTTTAGTTACCACATTGGAATTGAACAACAAAAACATTTAGTTCCAGAAGAAATCATTATGTAGCTTTTCCCAGGTTAATGAGGCTACTGTAAGGTCTATCTGTCTTTGAAATCCATTCAAACATCTTTACAAGTTTCAAAACAAGTTACAAAAAAGGGATGTGGTCTGTAGAAAAATACAAAATAAGCATTATAGAATTGTGCTAACTTGATATGCAAACTGTAGGGGGAATGGGGGTTATTCTTGTTGTCCTAAGTAACATATCAAGAGAAATAAATTCCAATAGTAATTACTAATAGAATAAATAAAACCATGACCACAAAGTGAAGATAAACACAACAGCCAGTAGGCTGAATTATTTAAAATGATTACATTGACTTCTAGATTTTATCACTTCAAAGAGTCAATAAATGAATGTAAAAAAATGAAAATAGATAAATAAAATAATTAGACAGACTTTAGATAGTTTTCATAGATCAGTCCAATCCCCATACATTGTAAGCATATCTGCATCTGTAGCTTTATTAACAAGGACAAGGAACAGAACCTGCTTTTGGCTGCCTGGTTTGCGCACTCGGAATCAGTTTATTAGTTAGCATGAACTGTTAGATTGATAAGATTGGTATACAGTAACATACAGTAAAAACTGTGGAATTCTGGCAAATGGAATTCTTGTCATATTCCATTGGTACAGTTAGATATTATTATTTATTTCTTAGCAGACACCCTTATCAAGGGTGACTTACATTTGTTACAAGATATCACATCATTTTTACATACAATTACATTATTTGTCATGACAATACCCTAGATTTTCCCTTGCCCACTACTTCATGGAGGATATTTTTATATAGGCACTAACTTGGCTCCTTTGTTGTCTTTATTGTATTGATTTTACGCAACACTGTTTCCCCAGTCTAATTTCACTGGATACACCTGAAGCTAACTATATCAGATGACAAAGCCTTAAAAAAGTAAATAAGTTAAATCTATAAACACAGACTGTAAAAAACATTGTAGCTTTTTTTAGTCTTTTTTACTTCACAGTTGTAGTACCTGCCTTGTGTGAATAATTCTAATGGAGATACATTCTGAAGCTTAAACAGACCTGTGTGGGTGATTACGTTTATTTTAACTTGCAAAACCTCAGGCAGTAACAAGTATGAACCAAATTATTGTGCTGTAATGGACAGACAAATGTCTCTCCAATAATGAATTGAAAAATAGTCATGCACAAATTAAACACCTCACAGACTAGTCATCATGTGTAACCAGTGCAAACCTGGTGCCCCTTGATGACCTTATTGACAGTGCTATGGCAGGGGTTTTCAAACCTTGTAACTTCCAGATTTTTCCCATATATTTATATTAAAAAACATCATTGTATTAGTTGTGAAAAGCATTTCCAACACAACTTAAGTTTCAAATTGGATGTGAGAGAGAAATGGATGTGCACCCATATCCTTGTACTGTAATATAATTTAACAGCATAGCCACTGATTGCCATCCCTAAGGATGTCATGAAAAAATGTAAAAGCTCTGCTCCCTGTAATTAAAGAATCAGAAGAACAGTACAATTAATGGTTATTTCTAAACCAAAATTAAATCTACCTTTGTAGAATCACTGGTCTTTTCCTATATTTAAATTCTGTAATCAACCAGTAATGTAATTTGCAGGGAGACAAATCCTATAAATCAGACAAGTCAGGAATGTAATCAGGTGTCTAGAAGCTGTCAGCTTAAAAGAGTTCCAAGGATCTTTGAGTCTTGAGGGGTTTGAGAAAGTCTGTAAGCCGTTTTTATGACATGTCAAGTAAGAATAAAAAGTGTAAAGTACTTTGTTTCAGGGCAGCGTGATAATTGAAAATTAAACGCTTTTTGTTAAGGTTAAGTGGAGAAGCAAGAATGATACAAATCACTAAAGTCAGTCTGTTAGTGAGCATTAACTGCAATATATAACCAGAGTAGAATGTTTTTGACAAAGGGGGAAAATTATTAAAGCATTAACACACAGTCAATGCATTACTGTCTCATGAATTTACCAGCATGCTAATGATTCATTTAATCTAGAGACAAGTTTCTAGTAGGGAAGGTTTTTAACACAAATACATTTAAATCATACTACAAAATACACAAAGGTGCGGGGTGTACCCCATCACAAATACCATGAAATATTAATTTGACAATGTCTCAGATAGGCAGGAGTTAATACATTGAATATAGAAAAGGCAGTCCAAGGTTAGTGAAAGTGGCTCAATAGCATACCAATCTACACAATCACCTTTTATACATATAAACACTCTATCATGTAGCAGTGAAGTGTGCTAAGTGCAGAGCTTGTATCTGAGAAGTTCTCTAAGGTCAGCCAGATGTCTTGGAAAGTGTTGCTTTTCAAAGTAGAGTATCGTTTCATTTAGTAGACAATATCCCCTACCTCAATGTCCAGGGGCATGGATAATATAAACAGTACATGATACAACTGAAAAGCCCCCTATAATCACCCTAAATAGTTGTTGCCTTATAATAAATAACATTTTATTTATAGATTTTTACCCCTTTGTAAACATATTTGTAAGGGTGCATAATTATTATAATATACAGTACTGGGGTTGTAATAGCCTGTATGTAATAAATATATTTAAAAGATTACACATTTTGGGGCTCCCAAGTGGCGCATCCAGTAAATGATGTGCTCTATAGCCTGGACGTTGCTGGTTCAAGTCCTGGCTATTCCACAGCTGACCGTGGACGGCAGCTCCCAGGGGGCGGCGCACAATTGGCCAAGTGTCGCCCGGGAGGGGGAGGGTTTAGGTCGGCCAGGGTGTCCTTGGCTCACCGCGCACCAGTGACCCTTGTAGTCTGGCCGGGCACCTGCAGGCTTGCCTGTAAGCTGCCCGAGAACTGCGTTGTCCTCCGACGCTGTAGCTCTTGGGTGGCTGCATGGTGAGTCCGCAGTGTGAAAAAAAGCGGTCGGCTGACGGCACACGCTTCGGAGTCAGCGCAGGGGTGGTAGCGGTGAGCTGAGCCTCAAAATAATTGGCCATTTCCAAATTGGGAGAAAATAATAAAAAAATAATTGGCAACGACTAAATCTTAAAAAAAAAAAAAAAAAAAAAAAAAAAAAAATTACACATTTTGAATATAAATTCATTTTAGCTCTGAAAAAAGAACAAAAGGACAAGTAAGGTCACTTTATGGCCACTTTTGAGTCTTTCAGATCAATAGTGAATCAATTTAGGGTTAATTTGTCTTTTCTCATTTTATATTCTGTTGTTTTTTTCTCTTCTTACATCAATCACTGGTCCTATAACCAATTAATTGTACCGTGCAAAAGTCTAAGAAAAACAACAAAAAAAATTGTGGGCTGCAGATTTTCTTTCTTGAAGTATGGACTCCAGTATTTTATCCTCTTCCTCTCTACCAGTTTGTTTCCAGTTTATACGTATGTAAACCTATGTGTGTGCTTGTAACTGAAAGCATTTTCATTTTTCTTTTTCATACACTGTATTATAAATCACATATAAGAAATCAGTTACTGAGCTCTCCAAATTCCAGTACTGTGTAGAGATGTCATCCCGTGCATAAAACTGATAGCACAATTTGAAAGAAATAACACTTTATGGGCCTCATTTTCGAAAGGGCACTAAACTTTATGGTGCACGATAATTGCAGTTAGTGTGCACGTTAATGATTTCCGTATTTACTATTGCAATTTTATTATCGCATGCGATACTTGGCATATTATGGCACACACTATGATAATCGGAATGAATATGTGATTATGGTAATGCATGCTGATGTATTTAAATGAGCATCCAGCTCAGAATAATGAGATGAGCTTTATTCACATGGTATTTACTAAAGGGCGTTAATTTTAGTGCGCGCATTAAAGTGATCATTTATTAGTGCATATGGAAACCAGGCTTTAACCACTGATAGGCGCGCTATTTGAACCTCTTTTTCTGGCTTGAAAACTAGTGAGGTGCAGTTTGATTCTTTTTACTGAGTCGATTCGTTTGATTCATTCAGTTTAGTGAATCAATTCAACAGATTTGTTTGTCTGATTCACTGATTCATTAACACAAAATAAATACATTTTGCTGAATTACTTGTTTATGAAAATGTGTTGGAATGGAAATAATACAGAAATGATAATTGATTGTCTAGGTCACGGGTGTCAAAGTCATCTGTCAGCAAGGACCATTTAAGAGTGTTCACTTGGTGGGCCGCACCGTAAAGTTATACATCGTAATGTACCTGAAAATGTCTATAGTAATTGTATGTATGCCAATATACTCAAATATACTACTCTACACAAAACACATTACCCCAACTGCACAATTCCTAGTCATCAATATGTATGCAGGCATGGTTTCAATCAATTATTTTATGACTGTCTAGACACTTGGCACTTCTTTTCTGGCACACTTGATAACAATGCTTATTACGTGTTCTAATTCTGAAACTTTTCCACATAATGCCTGTTGATGCAGAATCCAGTGTAAGAAAATTGGTACGTCTGCATTTCTTTCTTTTAATTTTTTCCAACACTCTGCTAGCCAGTCCACTCTTTTGTCCAGTCATATATAGTGTACCCTCTGTTGTAATCCCAGTTAGTTTCTTCCAAGGTGATTCTTTCCATGGCTTCTTGAACTTAAAGTCTTTTCCTGTGGTTGTGTTGTTCATGGCACCCACAGCACTTTAATTTTTTCTTCTCAATTTCAGAAAAACCTTTCATTGAAGCCATAGCTTCTTTCATTTCCAGTAAACTCAAAATAGTTTGTGCGAGTGCATAGTGACGTTGTATGTTATAATCTTTCAAAACTGCAACCATTGCACTGCAAATTAGACATATTACCTTACCGTCGAAATTATTAATTGAACAAATGATTATCTGGCTAACGATTTTGGAAACTTCTGTGTTCCGCCTCCACCTTTCGCTTCAGTGGCATCTGCAACTACATATTGGCTACTGGTTTTAAATTTTACACAAAGTAAAATAAATAGTTTAAACAAGCCTTCGCTTCGCTAGCCTGATCAAAATTGTGTGTGCTGTGCTGTTACACGTTTGCATGAGGAAACGGATCCTGTGTGCTATTTGATTGGCTATTTTACTACCTCCTGTGAGCTGTGATTGGCTTAATGAGAACGTCACTCATACAATACAGACTGCACCTGTTGAATACATGTGTTATATTAAAGAGGCAGGTTGTTTTAAAAAATAATTTCAAAATGATACAGTACATCAATGCAATTTTAGAAAGTAATGGGCAGACCGTATGCCTTGAAGGAGAAAAGAAAAGGCCCTTACTTTTTTTTTTTTTTACATCAGATAAGGAATACATGTTAAAATTACCAGGTAAGCAGTGCAGTTTCTCTTTACTTTGCCTCTGCCTGTCCCCTGCTGAGTGCTGTGTTTGTTGATCACTCATTTTCGGTCAATGTATGCCATTACCACCTTTCGCTACTGACCAAAAGATACGCCTGGACTGCTGGGGCTTTTTATATGAAGGTGGTCACATGTAGTCACGGACATTATTGTGCACGTCAAATTTTCGCTCACAATACATGTACTGTGCATGTAAATTAATGCATTCTCTGTCAGTAAATGGGGCAGTAAATTTAGATTTATCGTGCACGCAAGGCTCACTCACTGCTTTATGTGTGTGCTAACTCCAAAGTGCCCTTTCGTAAACGAGGTTCAATATGTTTGATACAACCTTTGTTTTCCTGATTTAATTTAAGCAGTGTATAGGGCTGTCTCTTATTGCAGGAGATGTCATTTTGCACATTTAGAGCAGACAGAATTGTTCAGATGTACAGTTCTCTCACGCAAACTGTACAAAATGATTCTTATATCTCTAATGCACAAAGACACCCTGCTCATAACATATTAACTTACATATTAAAAGGAATACTTTATATTATCTGCATTTCCTAATATTTATTAGGAAATAGTTTAATTATATTTGAACCGGCTTCAGTACACAATGATTCACCTGTGAAATTAAGTACAGAGTGCTTCCCTGTCTTACTTGAGAAAATCAGCAATGAGGAGCCTTTTCAGAAGAATTTTAGCAGGGAGCATGGCAAATAATGATCTAAGCAGAAACAATAATAGAGGATTATATATTAAGCAGGTAATGACTATTTGGAAAATATAGATGGTAAAAATGTATTCCTTTAGTTTACCCATTTCTTCACTTGCAAATAATAGGAATCCTGCATTTTTCAAATTACTTAAAAAATGAATGTGTATTAATTCATCAAAAAACAACTACAACAACTACTTACTCAACTCTATTTAGTTGAGTCTGTGCCTTGTTCATTGCAATGTTTGTGTTCCCATAAATAAATAAGGCAGGATTAATGAAAACATTAAGGGACAGTCTTTCCCAAGCGGCTGAAAACAAACAAGTCATGTAACATACACAGAATGGATAACTGCCAATGTCGAGCAGTTATTTCCTAGATTAGACGTTTGGTTTATTTCTCAATTCTCCACAGGCTTAGTGAATTCATGTCACTTGTGTGAGAAACAATGAAACTACTCTGTTAGCCGGGCAGCAAACTGTGAAATAAATCTACATTCAAATTGCAATCAAAGTTGTGTAGTATTAGATGAGATTTGATCAAAATTTAATGGACTTGCGCTTTCCATATTGCTAAACAGTTTATCTGTCAGAGCACTTTAGTTTCACCAATAAAAACTGGATCGTCCCGCCACTCAATTTCATTATACGCCGATGATACACTTTTATATGTGTCTGATTTAGATCGCTCTCTTCCGAATATACTTAAGATTTTTAAAGATTTTGGTTTAATAGCTGATTATAAAATTCTCAACGTGGAGGCAGACAGAATTACTATCCCTCCCATCATTCCAGTCACACAACAAGTAACATATTTAGGCATTGAGATTCGTTCCTCCATATCCACAATTGCAAATAATAATTACACAAATGTTTTAAAAGATGGACGTTATTACCAGCATCAGTTCCTGCCCGTATTGCCTCGATTAAAATGAATATTCTCCCGCATATTCATTTTATTAGTTCAATGCTACCATTGCCTCCACCGGTGAACTATTGGTCAAGGTTTGGACCATAATGGTAATAAATCCCATGCATATAAACCCACAAAATTGGACAGGTGTTTCAGCATAAAATACAGAATATTTACTAACTGAGCATTTATTAAGTACAAACACAAGAAGCACCAAATAGACCAGACCTGTCCCTATGCGTGCACCATTGCTATCCTCCTTAAGTGAACGAAGCATAGCTCAGTTTTCAGCAATGTAATCCTTAACTGGGCCCAGCGCTATCCCCAAAGCCTCAGACAACATGTCAGATACCATGCCGTGCACAGAGTCTCTTTGCACAACGATTGCTTGAGATATCACCACGGCCAGATAGTCGGGCAAACCAGAGGGCTTGAAACGTTCACCCTCGGGAGTTTTTAGTGGGGATGCTGTTTTTTTTTTATTCGCTGCCATTGCTAAAAGGACTCAATCAAAGAAATAGACGCAGTTAAGCAAAATAATTGTTATTTTAAACGAAGATAGAGGTAACAGTCAGGAGCTCAATGCAGTGCAACCATTTCACAGCGCGCGTCACCAGAAGTCCTACTCAATGTTATTTATAATTAATATCACACAAAACTTTATGCATACTATAACTCTTTTGTTCTTGGTATTTGGATAATGACTTCACTGTTAAAATTCAAGTTTGATAGATTAGGATTTAAAACGAAGTATAGTGTCTACAACAAACATTCTGGCATTGCTACATTTCTTATTTTCTTTTATATTGAATTTGAATGTTGCAAAGAAAAAGCTATTTATTTGAACTGTACAAAACCACACAGGTCCTGCAAATTTAGAACCTCAGGTACTCAAAATTCTATAATAGTATCTTATTCAGAAAAAAAAAACTGTTAAAACTTGTTAACTAAACTTTTGTATTTAAATAAACAACATATATTAATGTCCTCATATCTTTTTTTCATCCGGGCAAGTGCTTTGTGATTTTTCATGGCTGACTACAGCTCTGGTATTTCTATAAAAAAATTCAGAAGCAAGTAAAGAAATGTCATTCCCGTAATTTTCTGTCAAACTTTTGTAAAAAACTACAATTGTTTAAAGACTTGTTTGTGAAGTATTTCAATCGTTTGGAAATCATACTACCAATTCTCAAGAGAATGCAAGGAAAATAAGGTTAAGTTTCCCCTAATTTTTCCCCAGATTTTGCCCACATAGCATTTTTAGTACAGTGAATCAATTTTGTCCCCAAGGCAGATCTGCCACTAACACAGTTCCCTTATGTGTACGGATTTGATGAAATAGAAGTGTAATGACATCAGAGAGGGTGATCTTCCTCAGAGTCAGATCTTCCTGTGCCGTGTGATGTCATCTTTGAAAACTTCAACTGCTTTTACAATACATAGTGTAGGTAGGATTATGTACACTGAAAATGCAACTCTCTTCATACAAGTGGCAGCAGTGTGGAGTAGTGGTTAGGGGCTCTGGACTCTTGACCGGAGGGTCATGGGTTCAATCCCAGGTGGGGGACCCTGCTGCTGTACCCTTGAGCAAGGTACTTTACCTAGATTGCTCCAGTAAAAACCCTACTGTATAAATGGGTAATTGTGTGTAAAAAAAATAATGTGAAGTCGCCCTGGATAAGGGTGTCTGCTATGAAATAAATAATAATACAACTTCATGCAACTGCTTTGTAAACCCATCTTACCTCACTCTTTTTTAAATAAAGTAAATTTTAAAATAAAGTTTAAAATAAAGTACATTTTATATAATTGGTAAATTTGTCCTAATGCCTTAGTGTTGTAACATAATGGAAAATACAATATATATATAATGTAAAATATGGAGTTGCCTTCCTGAATTTATGGCACTATTGTTAAATATGTATCTACCACTATATGTCATTAACATGTTTTAAAATCTTTTCGCTCTTTTATGTGACCGATAGCCCTCTACTTCCTGTTGCAATTAATCTTTGCTGATAATGCATATCCCCCAACCACCTCTGCTGGGTTTCCAAATAGATCAATTTTCCTGGTGGTTACATTTATAATTAGCTATTCTCTCTCTCTCTCACTCTCTCTCTCTCTCTCTCTCTCTCTCTCTCTCTCTCATGCAAAAGGTGCATATGTTTTGGAGGAGGTTGGTTTTAGGAAAGACTGAATTTGCTTTTGTGCTCCTTCTGCCAAAGTTATCAATCATGCAGACAGTGACACTGCTGGGAATTCTGGGCTTATTAAACTTTTTTTTTTTTTTTTTTTTTAACATCTGGTAGGTCTCTTTTATGAAAAAGACTGAAACTATAAAGCAAACTATAAAGCAAGTGCTAAATAATGTTCAAATATTATGTAGATTGTGGTTAATGCTCATAGTTACGTTAACTTTTTAAAATCTTAAAATCTTAAAATCTTGTTCCCTCTGCTTCACCAAGTAGGTTTTGGTGTTTGTACTGATTTTGGGATTAATAAACAAAAATCAACAACTATATAGGCTCTGGAAAAAATTAAGAGACCACTGCAAAATTATCAGTTTCTCTGGTTTTACTATTTATAGGTATGTGTTTGGGTAAAATGAACATTTTTGTTTTATTCTATAAACTACTGACAACATTTCTCCCAAATTCCAAATAAAAATATTGTCATTTAGAGCATTTATTTGCAGAAAATGACAACTGGTCAAAATAACAAAAAAGATGCAGTGTTGTCAAACCTCGAATAATGCAAAGAAAATAAGTTCATATTCATTTTTAAACAACACAATACTAATGTTTTAACTTAGGAAGAGTTCAGAAATCAATATTTTGGGGAATAACCCTGATTTTCAAGCACAGCTTTCATGCGTCTTGGCATGCTCTTCACCAGTCTTTCACATTGATGTTGGGTGACTTTATGCCACTCCTGGCGCAAAAATTCAAGCAGCTCGGCTTTGTTTGATGGCTTGTGACCATCCATCTTCCTCTTGATCACATTCCAGAGGTTTTCAATGGGGTTCAGGTCTGGAGATTGGGCTGGCCATGACAGGGTCTTGATCTGGTGGTCCTCCATCCACACCTTGATTGACCTGGCTGTGCGGCATGGAGCATTGTCCTGCTGGAAAAACCAATCCTCAGAGTTGGGGAACATTTTCAGAGCAGAAGGAAGCAAGTTTTCTTCCAGGACAACCTTGTACTTTGCCATTAGTATTGTGTTGTTTAAAAATGAATATGAACTTATTTTCTTTGCATTATTCGAGGTCTGACAACACTGCATCTTTTTTGTTATTTTGACCAGTTGTCATTTTCTGCAAATAAATGCTCTAAATGACAATATTTTTATTTGGAATTTGGGAGAAATGTTGTCAGTAGTTTATAGAATAAAACAAAAATGTTCATTTTACCCAAACACATACCTATAAATAGTAAAACCAGAGAAACTGATAATTTTGCAGTGGTCTCTTAATTTTTTCCAGAGCTGTATATATATATATATATATATATATAGTGAGGAAAGGGCGGCGTCGCCTTTAAGAAATGGCGGCGCCATTGGGGAAACTACACAACCCAGAAACCCAAGCACCAATTGGTAGGGAGGGGTTACTGGGTTTATAAGGAAGCAGGGCAGAACAATCGGGGCAATGTGTGGTCGTGGGGAACACCGCCTGATTGTCCTGCTCAAAGAAGCCTGCAAATCCCGTTGGGTATCAGAAAATATCGTAAGGTAAAGTGAACGTGCGCATTTCAATAATAGTTCAGTATTCAGTTCAAAACCGAGTGCGTTTTTCCTCTTGGTGAGGTAGTCTTTTTTGTTTTGTTAAGTTTATTTATTTTCTGAAGTGTTTCTAGTTGGAGTTTGTATTCGTTACACAGTATTTAATTTAAAAAGGGCCCCGCGGTGTGTGGTTGTGTGCTATCACAACAGCAGTTCTTTTTTTTAGTGTTGTGTTTTATGACACGGGACCTGAAGGTGTATTGATTC
Source organism: Acipenser ruthenus (assembly GCF_902713425.1). Lineage (NCBI taxonomy): Eukaryota > Metazoa > Chordata > Actinopteri > Acipenseriformes > Acipenseridae > Acipenser > Acipenser ruthenus. The sequence goes on along the minus strand of NC_081193.1, from coordinate 41,512,048 downwards.
ACGCGCTGCAGGGACAGCGAACTGTAATCAGAAGTAACGGAATCACCAGACTTTATTTTCAAGACACTGTTTATTGTGGGACAGAAATGAGTCAAATTGCATATAGTTTGCATGGGAAGTGCGGGTGCTTTGCTTCTGCTTAAGGACGAAGTGCGGGTGCTTTGCTTCTGCTTAAGGACACGACTCGCATCCGTGGACAACTGGGGAGTTAGCTGCAGGGGTCCTTCCCCACAGCCCGGATACAATTGAACACAATCCTTGTTCACTTTTCTTGGCGTCCAGGGTCACCTTAACCGTGTTCCTGGATCCCTTCTCCATCTAGCTGGATCTTGCACTGGCCAAAGCCTGTAGAATTGTAGTAGTCTTGAAGTAGCTTAGAGAGGGGCGAAGAAGTGAGTCAGTCAGTGGCCCGTACAGGGCAATAGTCTATAGCAGAACTGTTTTATTGTGTAAATATTGTAAATAAAATATACTTGCCTGAAAACTCAATGAGTCCGTGCCAGTCGGTGGGAGCGAAAAACCAGTGACGAGCAGCGTCACGCTACCAGTTTTGTTACAATATATATAAAGTGACCACAACAGGTGCACTCGTCCAAACAGTATACAAAATACACTGTGTATGTGGAATGCAGTTTATGTGATTTCTGTACTTAAACTTGTGTATTTTATGTTCATATTCTCCTCTTTAGATCTTGTTTAGTATTTCTTCCATGGGTTTGCAAGTTAATACCCTTCATATTCAGAAAGTAGACGGATGGTCTGTGTCTGTACTGACAGAAACATGTTCAAATCATCATGGATCCTCCCACACACTTCACAGCTGGCACAACATGGCTGTTGGGGTTGCTATCAAGTCCAAAGAAGTTTGTGAATGGAGAAACAAGTTTATCAATAAAAAGGAGGTACCGATGTTGCCACTCTAAGAATCTAAATATGTATTCCCCTCAGAGAAAAGGGACTTATGAACTACAGAAGCATATAGGTGCCATGTAGAGCAAAAAAGAAATCAGCACATATAATGTTATAACGTAGTACTATTTCCGTTTTCACAAGATAATTATTCAGTTATAATCCAAAATAGAATTTTGCCAGTCCCAAATCTCCACATACTTGTTTGGGACACCCCATTTTTGATTTCACAGCCTCCATAAAATAACTTGCTGCTTCTGCCGGATCACTGTTATGTGTATGCTTCTAACCAATTGCACAGTTAATGCAGATTCTATAGTTTCAGTTTATCGTAGGAATCAAGATGCCATAGAAAATCAGGGCCCGAGTTGTGCTATGTTCTGCGTCTAAATAGATTTCTACGCCTAAAATGAACACCTTTGGTGTCAATAATTTTAAATTAAATACTGGCTCACAACAAATCCTTCTTGAATGCATTTCGAGTGCATTAATCTGTATCCATGTAATTGTCCATGTCGAATAGAACGCCGCATCTAGTACATCAGATTAATGCTTTTACCTAAGTGTTCTACAGCATAACAATTCCATCCAAATGCGTTAAACATTCAAGCATTTCATATGGTCCAAAATAGAATCGGATTTTGTTTACTACATCAGCCATGTGTGACAGTCTCTCCTGATTAGTGAATTTACTTGTGCTAGTGAGATATTGCATTATGTATTTATTTATGTATTTATTTATTTACTTATTTAGCAGACACCTTTATTCAAGGTGACTTACTGTTACAGGGCAGTAAAGTGTTACAATGCAAGTTTAATATTTAAATACAGTATAGTTTACAATAAGTACAAAATACATAATACTACTAAAATACAACATAAACTAGGATGTATCAGCTCTTTTTCATTTGCTTTATTGTTGCTCAATCAGAACCTGTCCCTGCCTGCTTCATATTTATAATCTTACCAATCATCACATGACATGCCAATGTGTTCCATTCTAGTAATATCTTAATAGTGTAGCGATCCTGGGGGGAGGGGAAAGAATCAGGATAGTGTAGAGGGTGTGTGTGCGTGCAAGGGGTTGCATGATGGCGTGTGCAGGGGTTGCATGTTGTGTGTGTGTGTGAGAGCAGGGGTTACATGTGGTGTGTGTGTGCATGCAGCCAGACAGCGAGGGGGGAAGCCAGTGTGGCAGCACCAAGTCCAGACAGGAGCGACGGGGACCGCCGAGGCTGAGGAGATGCCAGAGGGGTGAGGAGGCCCAGTGCGAGGAGGCCCAGCGCCAGATTGAGGAGATCGTGCGGGCGCTGGCTGCGGCCCAGATCGCCCACAGTGACTCTGAGGTGGGGGAGGCTCCCTACGCGAGGCTGAGGATTGTAGAGAAGGAGGTGCGGCCGGAATCAACCACAAAGGGTGCAGCGGTGACGTCATCTCCGCGCATCAAAACAAACCGGTTTGATGGCCTTCCAGAGGCCAGTTGATCGCTGCATTAGATGGGCAGGCGCAGACTGCATCCTGACTCTACCGACGGGGGAGAGGACTAACGACGCTGCACTGTCAGCTGTGGAGAAACAACAATTCGGACAGCCGCATCCAGTTTCACATGTGTAACGAAGGAGGCGACTGGGTGAGTCATTGGGGCACTGAGCAATGATATAACCATGTTAATACAGAAGACATATCCAAAACTTGTCCAACTTGGCTAGGGACAAGATAGGGAGAGATGTATTTATTGGGGCGATAACGCCAGGACTACTACAGCAGCACATCCTTTTAGTGGAGCTGAAGAAGGAAGGCTGTACAGGAGGCGCGCTGCCTATAACAGATCCTTATGCCAGCCCAGGCCGTCCTCCCCAGTTAATAAACGGGCCGTGGTAGCCCAGGCAGACGCACAGACCCTGAAGTGACCACATATGTAGACAGTGTGGCTGTTTGCCAGGGCCACTCTAGACCTTGGACAGCACCGGTTCCCCAGCTTGCCTGCCTGCTTGCCGGCCCACAGGCTCACCAGCTCGCCTGCCTGCTCTTCAGCCCACCGGCTCACCAGCTCGCCTGCCTGCTCAATGACCCAACAGCCTGTCCGACAACTCACTAGTTGTGGCCTGTTTTTCCCCGAAGTCCAGAGACTGTACGCGGACTGGGTTGGTCCAGCACCACATTGCCATGGGGGATGCGTGGCCTAGCCGCAAACATGCTCGCCGGCTTCTGCTGACGCCCTGTACTGGAACCGGAAGCGCCTGTCCCTGAAGGAGGCGAGCCACAATGCCGGGGAATGGGTGAGCGTGGTCACCACCAGTGAGGGGCCCAGCTGCAACAGGATGACCTGGAGCTTGGTTTCCTTATCCGCCAGTTGGTGGAGGGCCGCCAGCCTGCTTGGGAGGAGATCTTGACACTCTCGACAGGGTTAAGGTGCTCTGCGGACAGTGGGACGCCTTGGAGTTGGGGGGGGGGGGGGGGTGCTTCACCGAGCTTGGATTCACCTGGCCACTCGATGGTCCGTGACTAAACTCCAGGTGCTCCGCAAACAACTCCCAAAAAACTATTTCTACAAAATCACACGTTGTGCTACTAATATTACTAAGCAACACAACAAATAGCTTTAGCCATGTGATATATAATTATAAGATATGTATGTAGGCATTTTTCCCCTTTATCTGTTTTCTTTTATTACGGATGTGTTTATAAATTAATATACTGTATATTACAGCTTCCTTTGATGCAATACCACGCATTGCCTTCCAAGTCGCCATTAACTGAAACAGCTTTCTAAGGTGAAACAAATACTACGTAACATACACATTATGAATTTGTCAGAATTACAGACTTCTTGTTTTTAGCCACCATTATTTAAAAAAAAAATCTACATCTAGCATTCACATAAATGCACTGCTTTCTAATCTGTGCTCATTCTACTGCTTGTGTTCGTTGAACTTCAGGGGAAAAAAAAAAAAAACATAATCTGGCCATCCCAGCCTTTTCGCTTGGCTTAAAAGTAGCACACTGCATTGACCAACTCGGTTTGAATAACTAAATACAAAACAATTAAAAAAAAATTAAAAACCATTAAAACCACGATTTAAGTACTTTTCATTTTCAACAATATACGTACTATAGTCTTGCCAGGGGTCTAGGAATACAGTATACCATTATTTCAATATGTTTTTGGAGGGGTTAGCAGCATACAGTAACAGAAGTTAATGTAAAACAAAAAGAGGCTATATTTGTATCTTGACTTGTTAACTGTACCGTACTGTGAATGATCGAATTCAGCTCTATTTTATTATGTGGGTTTATTCAGCCAGGTTTAATATCTCACAAGATTATATGCCAAAAGGAAATTCTATTAACACTACTTCTGGAAATAATGTGTACAGTCTGTTCTTTAACCAAAATGCAATAAATACTATTGATTGTGTGCCACCAATCCCGTTTCATCCCACCAGATGTGCTAAGTAACATCCTGTACACTCTCCAATCATTTTTACATTTTTCAAATTGCTTCCCACCCATCTCGTCTTCGTATTCCGTTTTTTTAAATTTACATTGAACAAAGTTGGTGATCAGTGAGTGCAATAAATTATGTTAGAAATTGATAGATAAATTTGCTCCATGAGGTAACGGTTGTAACTGTTTTGCTAATCGTTTAGATTTTAAGCAGTACACAGAGTCGTGTTAAGAATATTTCATAAGGAATTATGGGACTGTTTGGGGTACTATGTACTCAAAAAAGAGAGAAGGGAATGGCGCTGAAAGACACATGGAGTGTTTTGCGTTCTGAGCCATTTTAAATAGAAATATATATAATGTATATTTTATAAGTACAGTATCGTCAAATAATGAACAGAAAAATTAACTGAGTGTTTAAGTTAGGTCGAGTAGTCATTCTTATTGAAAATTACTTTTTGAAATCCATTTTTTTTATAGTGACACAGCAGGGCCTATACACGCCAGTGAAAGTAAAAGAGATAGTATAAAAAGTCAAAGAAGATAGTATTTAGAGATAGCCATAACCTAATCGCTATTATCTGAGAAAGTTTAGTTGTTCCAGAAGAAGTTTATTTAGAAACCTACCATTCCTTGGGTCGTTTGCTGAGTCATCTTTGGACCACACATGCACAGCACATGTGAGGACCGAATCGGACATGTAAATATACCAACTATTTTTCATTTTTGGGATATTTTATGTTTTTCTGATACTTTACAAGGATAATTAGTTTTTGTCACATTGCTTAAATTAAGAAGACTTATTTTGTATTTCAGGACATTGCTAGAGGATATTTTTTGTGTGTGCGTGTATTCTGAGGACCTTGCATTGAAAGAAGACACCGTTATTGTTTATGGACTGTGAAGAAACCGACTGAAACATTGAGTGTTAACTTGAATATTCATGTGTATTTCTGTAACTGAATGCTGTGAAATCTGAATATTGTGATATTGCAAAAAGGCATTAGGCTAGATTGAATAGTTATAAAAAATACACTGTGCAATGAGTAAGTAGGATTTAGATATTGAAAACAAAACTGTTTACTGAAGTGAAACTAGAACAAAGTTAAAGAAAGAAAGAAAATACGATTTGAAACACTGAAGAATAAATTCTGTCTTTGTTTAATTATACTGCTGTTTATTGCTGGATTGAATGCATGTTTTATTATTTTCTTTGTTTGTTTTTTTTAAATCGGAACCTGGACATTTCATTATCTCACAGACAGTAAAGCCAGTAAAAATACAACAGGTCACTGCCGTGATATTCAATTTGTGTGAATGAGTGCATTGTTTATAAATTCTGTGTTTTTACTAAATAGATAACTGGAGTGAGAAATGTAGTTATTGATGTGATTTTGATATAACTGTATTACTGGTGAGAGTGAAGTGAAATAGGGGATATTTTCCATAGATGATTTTAAAATAAATTTGGGTTATAAGGGAACTATACAGATGATCCAAGTTTATTAGTGAGTTTACCCTGATATTTATGTAACGTTCACAAAATTGCACTTACACATACATGAGGGGCTTTGAAAGAGCCTCTTTAGCGTGGGTGAATTGGGCCACAAGTGGAGCATTCCTGGCAGGGAGCTGGCTGAGAAAGCCTCCTCCTTCCCTGCCACAGATGCTGGAGTGGAACAGAACTGGACTAAAAGTGCTGGGAGTGTACTTAGGAACTGAGGCATTCATGCAGCGAAACTGGGAGGGGGTGCTGGAGAAGGTAGCAGGAAGGCTACAGAACTGGCAGTGGCTGCTAAACCGCCTATCCTTCAGGGGGAGGGTCCTTGTGATTAACAACTTGGTAGCGTCCATGCTGTGGCACAGATTAATGTGTCCGGACCCTCCCCCAGGGCTGCTGGAGCAGGTCCAGAGAAAGCTGGTTAATTTCTTTTGGGATGGAAACCACTGGCTGAGACCAGCAGTACTGTACCTGCCCAGAGACGAAGGGGGGCAGGAGCTGATTGACATCCTCTCCTGGGTCTCTGCAGTCGCTGCTGTACACCCCCGAGCTGAGCTTGAGAGGCCTGGCTCTGTCTCTCCTCAAGAGGGTTGGGGGGCTTGGTTTAGAAAGGCAGCTGTTTTTGATGACCCCCAGTAAAGTTACCAGTACTGAGCTGGAAATCTTTTACATGAACATGTTAAATGCCTGGGGGGGGGATTGATGTTTTTAAATCTAAACAGCTCTTTCTACTGTTTTTACAGGCTGGAGTCAAAACCCTGGGTCACATGGTAGACTGGACTGAGTGGTGATGGAAGAGTGGGGCCGAGCTGACTGCAGCGTTGGGTCTGCACTCCGTGCTCTTCATAGAGAGGGTGTTGGGAGAGATCCAATCCTCCCTGAACACAGCAGCATTGGAGTTCGTGGCGCGGTGCTGTTATCCCTGGATGAAGAGACCAAACTACAGTTTCACTCTGCAGAGAAGAGGCAGCTGTACAGCACTATGGTTAAGACCCAGCATTTAAGGCATTAAAGACCTGACTTTTAGTCTGGTGATGGAGGAGTCTGCGCTGCGCTACCGTCCTGGAGGGTGCTGTACAAGCTGCATCTGCCCAAGCGCTCCGTCGCCATGACCTGCTGTTTGAGCCGGGTCGACCCAGGTGTGGGGGAGCAGTGCCGCTTTTGCCCCAACATGGAAACAGTGTTCCACCTCTTTACAGACTGCCTACGACTCCAGCCATTTTTTTTATTTTTTAGAAGGCGTGCTGACAAACCTTGGGTGCTTTTTACTAAAGAGTTATCACTGGTGTGCCCTGATAAATTTTCTCCTGGGTCAAGCAAAGCTCACGATTTAAAAATCCTGTAAGAACTGTCCAGCGCTCCAGCACTGGTATAGATAAGGCCCTGTGTAAATTGTGATTTCATGGGCTGTGCGGAAATCGTGAAATTAGCCCAATACTGCGATTTTACAATATTCATAAGAAATAAAAATAAATTATTTCATCATTTATTATTTGTATTTCATACAAAAAAATCACATTAACTAAATTTTACAGCTCTGCTGTGTGCCTGTGTGTACTAGTCACCATGCACATAGTGCTGTGCAGTGATTATGTCATGTGACTATATGCAATCTAGGCGGGAAATTAAAATACTACACACTGTAAACAAGAAAACGGATGTCTCTAAAAAGGCTAAACATGTGTCTGCAGCAGATCATGAACAGTAATATCCAGCGGTGGAGGTAAGATCTTCTGTATGTCCTGCAATGTTAATAATAATAACATCTTTATTTTTATATAGTGCCTTTCATAGTAGACTACCATCACACAGCGTCTTACAGAGGTAGGCTGTGCATTATATGTCACTTACAAAAGGACATTGATTTAACATCTCATCCGCAGGATGGAGCACAAGGAGGTTAAGTGACTTGCTCAGGGTCACGCAGTGAGTCAGTCAGTGGCAGAGGTGGGATTTGAACCTGGGACCTTCTGGTTACAAGCCCTGGACTTTAACCACTGGACCACACTGCCTCCTATGTTACTGTAGATCACTACCAAGAATCGTCTGTTGACAAACATTTAGATTCAAGTATTCACCGAAAGAGAAAGGAAATCCAGAGCAGTACTACGACTGCTTTACTTGCAAAGAAACAAAAACCTGTGACTTCCATGTTCCAAAAGTCCACTGAAAACAGTGAAGCACGAAACACATTAAATTTTGACCTGACAGAGGCATTTGTTTGCACAAATATCCCTCTGGAAAAATTGGACAACCAAAAGTTACTTAAATTCTTCAGACTGAGTGTCGCAAATGGTGAAGTGATTCCTTCATTAGCCAAGCTGAGACGTGAATACTTACCTAAAGTTGCCGAGTATCACAAGCAGGAGATTATGGAATTGGTAAAACAGTCTGGTTGCTTGTCAGTGGTCACTGACAAGTCGATGGATGCCCAAGGTCAGTATGGGTTACACATTGTATTTGTTTTGCAAGCCCTAAATGGTGAACATGCATCTGATGTACTAGAACTGAAAGCTGTCCTTACAGATACACTTTACCTACAGGCTGTTAATTACAACACCGCTTCACACGCTATTGTAGAGTGCTTTGACGTTGATTTTGATGATGCCAGTGCATTTATCTCTATATTTGATGGTTAAAAAAAATAAAATAATCTGTACACATAATTTATAAAATAGTTCTGTGCACGTTCCGCGAAATACAATACTTTTCCTGTGACACTGCCATGAATTTTAAAGAAAATTTCCGCGATTTTCACGGGGCCTTAGGTATAGATAATGCCCTGTGTGTTTTTAGAGTTCTGACATGGAGAATGACATGGATAATTTTATGATGAGATGGTGTATTGAGGATGGGGTGTGTGCAGTGGGTGAAGATGGCAAGTTAATTTTTAATTTTTAAAATAAAATGCTTGTGTGTTGTGGTTGCCATCTGAATTTTTAGTTTTTTGCTATTTTTAGAATGTTTGGTTAATTATCTGTTTTATTCTTGTTTATTATGACCAGTGCTGGAACTTACTAGTTTTATTTAAAGTTATTTAAACTTTTTTGTTGTTGTTCAATAAAGGGATTTTAAATTCAAATTCTCTCTCTCTCTCTCTCTCTCTCTCTCTCCCTCTCTCTCTCTCGCTGTCCTTTAAAAAAATTGAATTGAGTAAAAACATGTATTGTTAGAACTTGCAATATTCCCTCTTTTTTATGAATGAGAGAATACAAATTACTTTTGCTTCTTGTTTCCTCATCAAAAAGCAAAATATCTTCATCAGAAAAGAAAGAGTGGATGGGAGAGGATAATGTTGCTAATATTAATAAGAACAACTTGGAAGCCATGGCTATCACACCTAGTTGATACTGTAGATTTACCGACTCTATATCAGGTATCACACATTTTTTAAACAACAGAAATGCAGGTAATCTTTGAACTGCATCTTTACAAAACAGTTTGATACTATTTATTTCAGGAAATTGACCATTTTTTTTAAACCGTGAAGGGGTTAACAGTATCCTACTCATCCAATGCCTTTTTTTCTATGCAGCAATTTGTATCCTCTACATGATGTGTTTTGAAGGTCCCCACACAGACTAGAAACGTAATCTAATTAACTGTATGACAAAATGGCTTGTGTCTTCTAAGCAAGACAGCAAATTCCTTAATGGACTAAGAATGTTCTTCCTTTTCAAACCTTTAGAAATACTAAAATAAACTGAAATTCAATGACAAATAGTTTGACTAGAAGTCTTTTATGACATCTGAAGGCTTTGAAACAGACTTTACATAATCTGCTTGTGCCTTTGCATGTATGAGTTATGAGATCTTGCTCACATGATTCCTTATGGGATATATGGAATATGCTGTCCTAAAAGACAATAGCTATGGCATAAAACTAGTCAGCTGAGACGTGTGGTTTTGAGATCCCTGTACTTCACACTCAAATACAAAATATTGAAAGTTCATGAATATGGTATGAAACAACCAAATTCAAACTTGCTGCGGAGAGAAGTCACTACAGAGGCGAACAAGATCGCGTCCAAGAAGGACTGGCCAGTTCCGGCCAACCCCTGCCAGGTGCGAGGGTTCTTAGGACTCGCCGCCTATTACTGGAGGTTAATGCAGGATGTCGCCACGGTCACCGAAAGACCCGCACCACCCCTCTCCACCCCCAGAGTGATGGACTGGTTGAGTGGTTTAACTGCACTCTGGGGGTGCAACTGGCGCTCACCACGGCTAGAGACCAGAAGGATTGGGACGTGCACTTGCCCCTGGTCTTGCTAGCTTGCTGTTCTGCTGTCCAGGAATCAACAGCCTGCACTCCCGCCTTGCACATGTTGGGACGAGAGCTCCACTTCGCTCGCTTAAACCTACACACCGCTGGCCGGTACCAGAAAATAAATTACGACCTCCGGGCGCAGGGGCGCCATTTCAATGCTGGGGATCAAGTGTGGTTGCGGATGGGCAAAGTGGTCTACCAGGTCAGGCTGACACCCCAGGGTCGCTTTGTGGTCCTCCATCTGAATTGACTGGCACCCTACCTGGGCCGAGCAGACAAGAACCCCAACCCGGCAGCCTCTGCTACCCTGCCATTGTTGCTGCCACCAGGACCAGTGTCTCCCGAGTCTCCCCTACCCTTATCACCAGCCTCACCAGTGGCACCGGGCCCTTCCCGAAATGTCTCCTCACCTGTGGGCCGGACGCCGGGAGGGCATGTCAACTGCCAGGTCGCTTCAGGGACTTTGTCTTCCCTCAAGGGCGAGGAAGGCAATGTAGCAACCTGGGACTGCAGAGGGCGCTGAGCCCTAAAGGGATTGCACCAGAATCGGAGAACTGTTAGCGAGAGCGATTGAGAAGAAACAGACAGTTGCAGAACATTGCACCACTTGAGGCCTACGAGGGTTAGCCACAGAGAGAGACGGTTAGAGGCTGATGAGGGTAGAGACGATGAGGGTAGGAACAAGTAGGGAGGGCAGGGCACGGTTAATCGACAGAGATAGTAAACCAGTTTTTTTTCATTTTGGCGGGGTCTCAGCCCATAGGGACTGAGTGTTATTTTGGAATAAAACAAGAAGCCTTGATTTGCACAGACAACTACAGCATCTGTCCATTCACTTTTCAGTAGAAGAAAAAGAAAGAGACTGTGTCGCCACAATACTTTTAAATCCAGTAGGTATTGTAGCAGTATGTAAAATTCCCCATGAACCACCCAAGAGCAAAATAAATCAAAATGTTACCCATGCACAGAACTGTGTAAAATGTAAAAGGCAGTGCAATTTAGCAAAAGATTAAAAAACACCAGTTTCCAGAATTAAAACAGTATCCAAAGTCAGTATTCAAAATTGCAGAATATAGTGCTCGATAAGGCCCTAATGTCACAGTTCACTTGTAAATGAAAATACACAAAAGCAACTATAGATCACAGATTTAATATAAATACATCACAGTATCTAAAACTGTTTAATGATTGATTCACTTTGACATTACCGCAGCTTGTCTTGTTCGCTTTGTTTTTGCTGCATTTCCGTCAGGTGAAATTGGAGGAAGCGCTGTGTAACTGCACAATAAAGACTGATTTGGCTTACGAGAAAAAAATGGAAAAAAAACACAGGCTGACGGATATACAAGTACATTGTAAAATTGAAGAGATGGGCTTTGTATCATAAAACTGGTGATGGAGTCGGAAATCGTGTGTGATGGGTAACTGCATTCATTTGTTACACATTATATATATATATATATATATATATATATATATATATATATATATATATATATATATATATATATATAGTGCTCGATAAATATACACAGAGGAATGCTATATTTGCATCCTGAGCCATTTGAAAAAAAGGCATAATACCACAGTAGTGATGTCAAAAAGTGATAATTCCTCTAGAGGAAAATATACTTGAACTTTGACCCATTCAACTCCTCGAGACCATCACTTTCAATTCAAACACAAAATGTCTAATTTTCAATCACTCGACAACACCCACAGTACAGAAATGTTCATAATGATGAACAAAATGAGAATAAGTTAAAAAAAAAAAAAAAAGATGTAAAGCTGGTACATTCGTATCTCGGAGAAATTGGAGAGGAGCGACATTAAAACAAGGTAAAGACAATCAACCAAATAAAGCTGAAGCACTAACAGATAACATAATAGAACGTCTGTACAGCACTGAAACACTACGTTTAAAAAAAACCCAACTGTACTGCTGAACCTCGTCTTTTTTAATATTAGCATCACCCTCACCCCACAGTGGTGGAACGACCTTCCTATGGATGTCAGGACTTCCCAGTCGCTGACCACCTTCCGGCGCCTCCTCAAGACACACCTCTTCAGACAACACCTGTAAAACTCAACTCTTCCCTTCTGGATAATATAGCACTCTGCCTTTAATGCACTTTAACTTGCACTTATCTGCTATTTTACTGTATTTTATCCTGCACTCAACCCAATCTGTAGTATTTTGTATTTCACGTGCACTCATATCTAACCCTGATGTAACTATCAACACTGTTATCTGCTCTTGAACTGCCCCGATATCAAATCGTACTGTGTTTTGTATTTGCTCTTATTAGGACTGAAGTCATTGTATTTTGTACCTTGCTCTTAATTGTACTGTAATTCTTGATATGTATTTTTTGTATACAGCTGTAAGCCGCCCTGGGTAAGGGCATCTGCTAATAAATAAATAAATAAATAAATAAATAAATAATAATAATAATATGCGTATGCTTTATTAAAGCTATACCACTAAATATGTGTTTTCCTTTCCTTAAATATGTAAATATTATATTCTAACACTCTATTTGGACATATAGTGTGTGTTTGCTATGACAATTCAAATAAAATATTTATATTCTATGATAATGTAAAAGATAAATCCACCTCTGCAGTAGGATTACAATAATCCTGGTATTTTGGATCAAAGTAATCCTGATCAAAACAAAATCTCAGAAATGCGATCACAGTAATCCCGATCGCATTTCGATATTTTGAAAAACCCAATTGCACAATATAAACCAGATCAAACGCAGAAATCCGATTACCAAGGTTTTGAAAAACCGGCCCCTGGAGACTATATATTTTAATCTCCTATTACCGCTCATTTGATTACACACAAGCAATTAGTCGTGTTTAGAAAACACATTAATATGTCTAATGTTTCAACTACAAGTCCTTTTCAGTGTCTTCTTGCCACGTCTATCCGTGAAACACAGTTTGTCTTCTTGCCATGTTTATCCGTGAAACACAGTTTGGTATTTTGGTAGGTCCTATAAGAAGAATTATATCTCCTCAAAGTTGAAGGTAAGTATGACATTTTTGCTCTTCATGGATAAAATAAATGATCAAAACACGAAAAATAGATAGCCCCAGTACTAAAATGGGATACAACATCTCATTCACATGGGGGCAAAGTTTGACAACTGGGTGAGACAGAAACACAGGAAAAACAAAGTCACTTAATCCCAAGGGATCAAACCAGATTATCCTTGTCCATAGACTACCGTTGTTAAAACTCACCCATGTTGTTTTCAACAATGTAAGAGATGAGTGACAACACACCACGCATTTACTCTATATTTTTACATTTTTGGAAAAACTGTGCAGGCTTTGGTGTTCCTAAATCACAGAGTGAAAAATTGTCTCTGCCCCTTCTGCCAAGGAAATTATATCAGTCAAGTGTGAAAAACAGTCAATGGCAAGTACCAATCATCTCCTTTATTCTATCTAACTGGGTTACAGGAAAAACAAAGTCACTTAATCCCAAGGGATCAAACCAGATTATCCTTGTCCATAGACTACTGTTGTTAAAACTCACCCATGTTGTTTTCAACAATGTAAGAGATGAGTGACAACACACCACGCATTTACTCTATATTTTTAGATTTTTGGAAAAACTGTGCAGGCTTTGGTGTTCCTAAATCACAGAGTGAAAAATTGTCTCTGCCCCTTCTGCCAAGGAAATTATATCAGTCAAGTGTGAAAAACAGTCAATGGCAAGTACCAATCATCTCCTTTATTCTATCTAACTGGGTTACAGCTAACCAATTTCCACAGTCTTGGCCAAAAAGTCAATGTCCTTCCTGTTAATTCCCAGCTGGTTACAAATAATATAAATTAGGGCTGTCAATGAATCGCATTTAACTTCTCGTTTAACATGCATTTATCGCACTCCTCTGTTTTGACCCTCTTAGCATACCTTAATTTTATTCCTGCAGCACCATTTTAATACGTGCATGCCAGGATTAAATGAGCGTAGTCATCGTTTGAATATAAAATTAGTCACGGAACCGTATTATGGAGCAAAGTACTCAAACTGAAGAACTTTTATTTTTAAAAACTTTCTGACGGTTCCACCTGCATGCTAAAGCTGTATCACCTGCGTGCTAAACATGCTTTCACTTCTCAAAATACACTTTCTAGTAGTTTTTCTGCTACAGACAACAACAATACAAAAACAAATGAAACCTGTCAGTTTCGACAGAGTACTCTAAGAAATTCAGATCACTGCAAAGCCATGAATCAAGCTAAGTACTATACTATAACCACTGCTGCTGGATAGCTAGAGACTGAAGACCCATTAACATTGTAGCTTTGTTTTATTTCACCATATTTATTTTTAAACAATAGTATTTACAATTATAGAGGATATGACCATTACTCAGTGAATGTTTTGTTTTATTTAGGCAATTTCAAGTTATTAATAAAAGAGAATTTATAATTATTTAAACCGCAATGAAAAACATCAGTTTATGAGTAAAGGAAACTGTAAAGGAAACTGATAATTATAAATTCAGTAAGGTGAGTACTAAACAGACTCCATTGTGATTTGTGTTACTGTACATTCTTAAAGTCAAAACTATCATATCCTATCTGTTTGAATAAACTACTGGAGGCTCAGAAGGACTAGAGACTGGAAGTCAGACAAACCTGCTTCCAAAATCTATCTCAGCTCAAACTTTGTTTGAGACCCCAGGAGCAAGTAACGTGTGGCTCTGTCAGCTGCAAAACCAGTTTACATGCTGGAACCCAACTGGAAACAAGAGGTGGCAACTTGCTTTGACTGTCCTTGGGGGACAAACAAATAACTAAAAAGAAAATAAGCTATCTAAACATCAACTGAATTTGCAAATACATGTACCAATTATCCCCTCTTTGTTCTTGACAGTTGGGTCTTAGCTGGCCAACCTGGCTGTAAAGTAATTGTCTGTCTCTGGTGAGATCCCAGCCACTCCACACACACACATTCTATGTGAATGAATTTGGTGGTTCTAATTCAGCTCCTCCCAGCCCCTCCTGGGCCCCAGATTAGAATTGGAATAACAAATGGCTCTTGAGGAATGTGTTTTTGTTGCAGTTGTGGCCACAGTGTGGTCAGGTGATCTCCTGCTGGGAGTCCCTCGGGCCCTCCAGCGCCTTCTTCTCTTTTGCAGAAATGTATTGGTGCAATAAATCTAGTGCAGTCACGGAGAAAAAATTAAGTGGAGACTCCCAAGAGGGGGTGAGAGGGGGATGGGGATTGGGAGGGGGAGGGGTGAGGGGGTAAAGAAAACCCCAGAATAAGTGGAAAACCATATATATGCACTACTGTTCTTTCAAGTTAGTATGAAAAAATAAAACTTCAGTATTGCCAAATGAATGGCTCAATTCCATGACATTGTGTGTGTTGTGTGGTTTCAGGATATTGTTACCTACATTATTTAGTTTTAAAGGGATTTCTATTTAAAATAGTTTGGGGTAAAACAATACCTATCCAGTGGCTTTGAAGTTAGTGATGATGATCCCCTTACGGTTAATGAATTGTTTAAGAAACAAAGTGGTTATCGAAGGTATCCTCTGGTGGTGGAATGAGTTGGTATCCCCATTCAGTTTTGGAAGGGGTACGATTAGTAGGATTATACCTCGTATATATGTACATGCAGGTGTTTTTCAGTGTTTTGAGTGTTGGGGTTTGAGATTTGATGCTACCTTTCACCAGTATTCTTTGTCATAAATGCATGTTTCAGAGACAAAGATTGTAACAGGGTATAGTTTTCTTCTGACCAGTAACCATAGTCCATATAGTGTGACAGATAGGTCTCCCTCTATTCCGGGGTTTTCTGGCGCATTTCATTAATTCCTATTTAAAATATCTATAAAAATGTCACCAATTTTGTACACATGTCAGTGAAGTTACCTCTTTTTAAACCACTTTCTTCCACTATAGATTTTCTTCTACAAAAATTATAATATGATCAGGAAATGTGTAAATTACGACTGAGAATTTTACCACAATAGGTGTAATTAAAATTCCATTTTATGAATATGTTTATGCTGTGAGTCTATCAAGGGGTTCTGGTGACAAAAGAAATAAAATAATGTGAAGCATATACTGTTGAGTATATTATTATTATTATTACATTTATTGTACTTTTTTAGACCCTTTAAGCTTTGACACTTCAATTTTAAATAACCTGACCCTCTGGTTGACACTCTCTTGCCTTTTGCTTCCGACCGACTCACATTTCCTGCATTCCTCAGCTACTGGTGTCCTGAAACTGCACACATAACAGACCAGCAAGACACGTTTTAATACTGTTTTTAAAAATAAGGTATTAAAAGCCTGCGCTTGTGTACAGCATTAATCAAATTCAAGCCTTATTTGTTTGCAGATAATATTGAAAGATATAAATATAGGGACCTAAAGTTGTTTCACTGCCTATTTGTCTATGTGTCATATCTTTTTGAGTTTGTGACATTTCTTATCTTCAGTACCACTAATAATTCCCTCCTGGGAGGAATGACAAGGATACAGCATCCACACTTCACTAACATATACAGTATTTGCTCCTGTAAATCCCAACCGCTTCTATCCCTTGCAGACTTCCATTCAATGGACTTTTGTGAAACCTAATGAGCCTCTATCCAGCAGGGCAAGAAGCATATAGGGATCACATTTCACCTCTCTTTGTGGATAACATTTCACAGGATGAGGTGTTCTACAGTAGAGGTGCAGTTGTAAAGCCTTTCCTTATGTAACTTCTTAAGGCTCATCATGTGTAAAGACAACAAAATAACCTACTGCAAGAACAAAGCCGTTATCACAAGCACTCCTCTTCTAGAGACATCATATTTTCTGTTATCCTCAATACAATGCATAAGCGTTCACTTTATATTCTACAATGTAACACTTCTATATCTATTATATTTACCAAGCTTTTCTATGGTTATTATCTCAAGTAAAAAAAAAAAAAAAAAAACTTTACCCTTTGTTCTAGTAGAATAAAACATTTTATGTCAGATGACACACATATAACCCTGCTGTTTTATGCAGAGCTACTATGAATTTATATACCTTGTCTGTGAAAGCGGTAGGAATTCAAATATCAGATTGTGTTAAGAATCTATTTTACATAATTTATTAGCCATGACCATTCATCACAATCTATATTATTTTCATCATGAGAAAGCTAAGAGGAACATTTTTATGAGGTCTTTGGGTGCAATTGCCAAATAAAATGTCTTGCAAACTTATTTTTTATTAGCATTTAATAGCATTTGAGCAAGCAACACTCCAGTAGTTGGTTTAATTATGTGCGCTGGCACGAAAGCCAGTTTTTGAAAAAAAAAAACATTTTGCATTTCAATTTTCCTCACAAACTGGTTATATATTTCATCTTATGAAATTAAATGAAATCTTATATTGGTATTTCATGTGTTCTATCAGTTCTACTTTAAGTCCTTGCGAATGAATCCTAATTTGTGATATTAAAAAGCAAGGGATTAGTCTAAATAGGCAAGAGTCCGAGTCATAACGCTCAAGCTGTTGTGTACACTATTTGCAGTGCACACAACAGCTTAAGAGACTACCTTAACCATTAAACTGTATTTTATTAGCCCAATGTTTTGCACATTATAATACATTTCCAGGTTGACTACATAAAATCAATAACTAAAATGATTCTTTTAATTGCAGGAAATTAGAAGTCATTCTTCATTGACTTATCAGGTTGAATATATTACTTGAATGGTTTTGTCTGTTATTACCTATATATATAGCTAATATACCACTCACTAATCTCCATTTGTATTTGTTTAATAATAGTGTAATAGTATGATATGCTGTATATCTGTTATAAGTGTCATCAAACAAGGTAATCCCCCACCCCCATAGTCAATACAGGTATCTTTCAAATCTTGAGTCTTGGTTTATAATAGCAATACATCAAGTTGATCACTGGATAGTAAATTAATGTATTAGCTATGTGATTTGTTGCCATTAGATCACATAGCTACCAAAACATTATTTTGCAGTAAACCAAGTATACACTATTGTGACAGAAATACAACGATTCTTGGTTGTAAATCTCCCTCCCGACCTGTGAGGGCGCTAAGCAGCAAGAACAGAGTTCTTTGGACGGGCTGGTCTGGCAGTTCTTTCCCAGGGTGGGGAAGTCAGCCAGTCTGGATGAAGGCGAAACTCATTTGCAAGAACGCATTGACCCGGAGCTGTCGCATTGGGCCAGCACAAAGCCGGAACAACACTTCACCACTGTCACGAAATAAACTTGTATCACCCACCACAAACACTTCTGCACGCACCCAGGACTGGAGACAATGTTTGTATTATCGCCACAACTATATATTATTAGCCACTGTTTCAAATGCTATGTGCACCAAGGTTATGTAAATTATAATGCAAAACAGTGCTTATTTAGATTATGGGCCTCATTTACGAAAGGGCACTAAATGTAACTGTAACGTGCATATTAAGTAGTCAGCCTAACGTGCACCATAAATCTAAACGTACTGCCCCATTTACTACCAGAGAACGCATTAATTTATGTGCACACTATTTGGATAATTTACATACCATAATGTGCACACTACATATTTTGTGAGCTATAATTTAATGTGCATGATAATGGCAGAGACTTACCCGTGACCACTGTGATATAAAAAGCTCCAGCAGTCCAGGCGTATCTTTTGGTCATTGGCTTGTTGTGAAAGGTGGAGGTGGCTTACATTGACCAAAAATGAGTGATCCCAATTAAACAATATTGTTATTGCAAATTAACTAATAATACTAAACAACCATCCTTCCCCATATTTTCCACTTTCAAAATCTTCAAAAAGCCCACTGTGTTGCAATATAAAAAAAGGATAGCCAGCAACCACATTCAGGGAATGAAAATACTTCCTATTCTAGAAAATATGCTCCCTTTCACTTGGTGGTGACAGTACCATGTGAGTACAATCAACAGCACCCATCACATTGCGGAACCTGGTAGAAGCCCACTTTCACTTCCTGTACTGTACTTTGTGTGGGAAATGTAATATAATTCCCTGTGAACTTCAGCAGGGCATGCAGTACCTGCTGGAAACACCTTGAAAAGGTGGGTTGGGAAACCCCAGCAACTGCACCCACTGTAGATTGAAAAGAGACAGAGGCTAAATAATGTAATGAACACAGCAGTTTCACTAGACCAGGCACAGCAATACTCCTGCCAGTTGTTGATTTGAGATCAGGTTGTAGCTGATCATACAAAGCCAATATAATATCTGTGCTCAAGCAATACCTTCCCACCACCTCCTCCTCTGGGAGCTCAAGAAGAGTTTGCCGTGCTCTGAAAATGCACTCCGTTCTTCTTCTCCTCCTCCTCCTCCTCCTCCTACGCTTAAGTTCATTTTCTATAGCTCTTCGGATCCTACTCTTACAGCCTCTGTATGCAAGTAATGCCTGCATAATGCCAGATAGATTTCAGCCTAGTGCACCTATCTGTGGTTAAAACTTGGTTTCCAAACAAATGAATTATCGCTTACTTTAAGGTGCACACTACAATTATCGCCCTTAAGTAAATACAGTGTGAATAAAGCTAAATAAAAGAGTAAACAAAAACAGATCTTGAACACAAATAATACTGACACTCAAACAAGCACCGTGCTGGTCTGCCCAGCACAAATAGCAATTGCTTTCTTTCTCTTTTTGTCTTACTTTTATTTTTGGTTTAATTTTTCTCCCATCTCTCTCACACATGTTCCTCCTCTTTGAACACCCACCTCAAATGCAAACACAAACATGTTTATATACACATGGCCATCTCCGAATTAACAACTAAGTAATTAATTCGGAGACGGCCACATTCTACCCAGGAGTTTTTTTTAGTTTGCATGGCCGACAGTCAGTTTGTCAACAATCACAGACTGCCGACCACGCATTCGCAAGAGCTGTCTGGCAAAGATGAGCTGCTAACACCATCTCTGCCAGACCATATTTAAACCACACAATAATAAACACAGTACATTCACCCATTTTTTAACCCCACACAATACATTTCTTGCAAGGTTTAGCCCTGCCCCCTATTTACATGCAGGGCTCTCTTCTGCCCTACCACAGCCTAATTTACAAAAGGGCAATTGTAAACATGTGTAGTCTGCATTGTATGAGTGACATTCCCATTAAGCTCACAGAGTAAGTAAAATAGCCAATCAAATAGCACACAGGATCTGTTTCCTCACGCACACGTGAAAAAGCACAGAACACATAATTTTGATTAGGATAGTGAAGCGAAGGCTTGTTTAAACTATTTATTTTACTTTGTGTAAAATTTAAAATCCGTAGCCAAAAAGTTGTTGGAGATGTCACGGAAGCGAAGGGTAGAGGTGGAACACAGAAGATTCCAAAATCGTTAGCCAGATAATTATTTGTTCAATTAATAATTTTGACGGCAAGGCAATATGTCTGATTTGCAGTGCAATGGGTGCAGTTTTGAAAGGGTCACTATGATAGGGTTTACTAGAAATGAAAGAAGCTTTTCTGATAATGAGAAGAAAAAATTAAAGTGCTGTGGGTGCCATGAACAACACAACCACAGGAAAAGACTTTAAGTTCAAGAAGCCATGGAAAGAATCACCTTGGAAGAAACTAACTGGGATTACAACAGAGGGTACACCATATATGACTGGACAAAAGAGAGGACTGGCTAGCAGAGTGCTGGAAAAAATTAAAGAAAGAAATGCAGAAGTACCAATTTTCTTTCCTTGGATCATTGGATTCTGCATCAACAGGCATTATGTGGAAATTTTGCAGAATTAGAACTCGTAATGAGCATTGTTATCATGTGCGAGAAAAGAAGTGCCAAGTGTCTGGACAGAAGTCATAAAAAAGTACATTTCATAGTGGTACTGTTTAATGTTTCACATTTTCACAGCTTGTCAGAATCTTTTTTTTCAGTGCTGTTAAAAATGTTATATTTTGGAATATAAGTTAAATATTGAGACTTTATATACTCTGGAATCTTTTTTATTGTTTGAGATTTCCATTGTAATAAAATACTCTTCTATTTCCTCCATTATATTACATTTGTGATGGGTTTTTTTTGTCAGTGTTCTAGGAAAGTTGCTTCTAGTTATCTCTGCCTATTTCTGTACTATAAAATACATTTAATAATATGTTGATTAATTGATTGAAACCGTGCCTGCATACGTATTGATGACTACGAATTGTGCAGTGGAGGTAATGTGTTTCGTTTAAAGTAGTATATTTGAGTATATTTGCACATATACAATTTCTCTAGACATTTTCTGGTACATTATGATGTATAACTTTTTTGTTTTTTAAGGTGCGGCCCACCAAGTGAACGGTCTTAACTTAAATGGCCCTTGCTGCCAGATTTTTCCGTTCAAATACATTTTCATAACCAAGTAATTCAGCAAGATTGTATTTATTTCGCGTTAGTGAATCAGTGAATCAAACGAACAAATCTGTTGAACGGATTCACTAAACTGAATGAATCAAATTAATCAAGTCAGTAAAAAGAATCGAACTACACATCACTAGTTTAAGCCAGAAAAAGAGGTTTAAACAGCGTGCCTATCAGTGGTTAAAGCCTGGTTTCCATACGCACTGATAAATGATCACTTTAATGCGCGCACTACAATTAACGTTCTTCAGTAAAAACCATGTGACTACAGCTCATCTCATTCTGAGCTGGATGCTCATTTAAATGCATCAGCATGCATTACCATAAAAATCACATATTCATTCCAATTACCATTGTGTGAAGCACTAAATTTAGTGCGCGTTATAATATGCCAAGCATTGCACACAATAATGAATAAAACTGCAATAGTAAATAAGGAAATCATTAACATGCACATTAATTGCAATTATCATGCACCATAAAGTTTAGCGCCCTTTCATAAATGAGGCTCTATGTTTGTACAAATGTGTAAAACACATAGAAAGACCCTATTTTAATCATTTCAAAGACAACAGTATATAGATAATGTTAAGATCAATTGAGTAGAGTTCTAGGTGCACCAATAATTGGAAGACAGTGTACACAGGTACTGTACTTTATACTTAAACCTTTTGTTGCTCGAAATTGTAACTAGAAAGGGAAAAAAACCCCACTAATTAGCATTCTAAAAGTAATAATAAACAAGACTATTTGCAAGACCCTAAACTGAATGTCTGAGTTGTTTATTTCATTAGCATATTGGGTGCATTCTTCCTTTCTAAAAAATAAATGTCAATAAGAATCTTGGTTTTAAAAATGTGGGGAATCTAGTATCCAATATTACTGAAAGAAAGTGTAAATGCTTGTGTTTGAGACTGAACATATGGCTGTGGTTTAGACACATAAATCAAAGCTCCAAGTAAAACATTTTTTTTTTTTTTTTACAATTATTCCATGTTTAGAAGATCCATTAACATCCATAAGAAAGTCTTCCTTTGGGGTATTTCTTATTTGTTTCAGTATTTTTGGTAGTTTCCCTTTTGTTCTAATAACAATTTGGAGTAACAAGCTTTAAGAATCAGTCCCTAGATTATTCAAATGTTTCTGTACAACACTGGAACATCTTGCTTTTGACTGTATGTGTGTAAACTATCCTATAAAGTACTATGTTTGCTAAATACATTTCAAAAATACTAAACAGCTTTTCGGTATTATAACTGTCCTTGAATTTAATTTTGATTCAGATAATGTGCTTAATGAGGACAATAAAAAGAAGAGCCATGTAAAGTATGTGTAAATCACTTCGGGGTAGGTGTACTAAGATGGGCCAGTCATACAACACGTAGTATAGACATGTCTTCAAAGCATCTACAGATCCACAATGATATATTGGCAATTGTATGTTGACACATTGTAAGCCCCCTTGGGAACCAAAACAGGACCACTTTTTACAAAAAAGTGCAAAAACAGAGTTGCTGTTCAGCATATGCCACAGATTGTTAATCAAGTTGTATTCAAAGATCTATGCTGGTTATAACTGAGTTTATGGACCTTTACAGGTGCTTTTTAACAATGTACATTTGAAGTGATCCATACCATAAACCCCATGGGGGTGCCTCGTTGTGGCGTTGAGGTGAAGCTCTTTATGTGAATATAAAAACATTAAAACATATCAAGAGCATCTACAGGTAATAGCAGTTCAATTAATTTACAAGGTGTATAAAATACAGGTTACATGTCTGCTCTGCAAGAGTCCTTAACTGATAATCATTGGCGTGGAATAGACAGCAGTCATGAATTCATTGCCTTCTTAATATATTGAGATAACAATGGTCTATTGTACTATAAAGAAGTAAATAGAAGTATTATTTTTAAACAAAAAAACAGATTTTCTCAAGGAAAGTGACAACATAATTTCAACACAATTTGTATACTATTTAGATGTATATTCAAATTCATATATATTTTTTATATAAATATTGTAATGCATTGTTTTAATGCATTATTAATACTTTATTAATCAATTACTAATCTCAAACTAACAGTTTATATCATGAAAACTGTTTTCCTCATGATAACTGATAATGATAGGTGAAACAAACGATGGTTATTTGTATCCAAACCCAGTGTTGTATCGTATCTCTACAATAAGTTTAAATGTGGGAAGGGGAATGTTGGATTAAAATGTAGCACGTTTGCTGGGTTTTCACAGTTTAGAAACTCCAAATTCTCTCTCACATGCCACGCACATTCCTCACGTTATAGGAAGTGTGCGTCTAAAACACTTGAAAGGGTGTGAAAATCTCACACTATAAAATCCACACAATATACTTTTTTCTTCCATGGAAACATGTCTGGAAGCTGTACCTTATGCTCACAAGACTTTCTACTATAACTAAAGGCCGTACCAACCAATTATTATTATTATTCATTTCTTAGCAGACGCCCTTATCCAGGGCGACTTACAGTTGTTACAAGATATCACATTATACGTTATTTCACATTATACAGATATCACATTATTTTTACATACAATTACCCATTTATACAGTTGGGTTTTTACTGGAGCAATCTAGGTAAAGTACCTTGCTCAAGGGTACAACAGCAGTGTCCCCACTGGGGATTGAACCCACAACCCTCCGGTCAAGAGTCCAGAGCCCTAACCACTACTCCACACTGCTGCACAATTCTTTATTAACAACTGAGATCTTCTGAAAGTAACCCTGTCAAGCATCTTTGACCAAATAGGAAAAAATAAGCATAGAGAACAAGGGGTTTAGTGACCGCTTCATTCTGTATTTTTTTTAAGTGACACAATTTATTCAACATTTCATATTACTGCCATTTGACTCATAAAATAATAGTGCTTTATAGTATTGTTTTACAAGCAAGGTTATACAAAAGAAATACTGAAGCTACTCCTAATAAAAAAATGCAGCCCTTTGCAATAAATAACTAAGTACGTAAATAAGTCCTTTGCAAAGCACAGAAAGATATTTTTGTTAATCCTTTATGCACTAATAGCAAGAAGATACACTAACCTTAAGTAGCATCCATCATGGTTTCCTACCAAGGATGACAAAAGTTTGTACCCAAAATGTATTAAATTAGCATCGCTGGGAATTTGTGCCAGTGTTTTTCTGTATTATTTTTCTGCATTACTGACAGCAACAGGCTTGAGTGACCAGCTATAGAGTTGAAGTAAAAGCTTTTAAACCTAATTCACTGAGTTGGATTTTTTTTACAAGAACAAAAACATGAAAAAAAAGCCCCAAAAAAACATTTGGTTCCAAGAATTTGTTCAAAAAGACAAATACATGGCTTAAGATCAGCTTTCTGCAAGACTTACAGAACAAAGTTCTAGAAAGTAAAAACAAAAACCCCAGGTAAATTAACATCTACTGAGAAATGTGTTGAACTTGTACTTGTATACTGGATCAACAATAACAACATGTGGTTGTTGTTATTGTGGATCTGGTAGTAGAGAGTGACATTAGGAGAACCTTGTACTGTCCCTGCAAAATTCAGATTCAGGTATTTATTATTATTATTATTATTATTATTATTATTATTATTATTATTATTATTATTATTATTATTATATTATGTAGTGGGAAATGTGATCGAGTAGGGTAGCCTATTGCAGATTTACTACCAGTTGCCTATTTTGAGAATGTACTGTACTAAACATTTTCACTGGATCATTTTTATATCAAACCTAACCTGCAGAGGTCAATTGCAGCGTGCCACTTTAGTCCACTTGATATGTCTAAACAGTCGATTAAGCAGGTTTAGTCCACTTGATTGGCATATTCCGGGTCACCAGAGAGCTTTATTGTATTTTATTTTTTGCCTGTCAAGTACTTTTAAGCCAATTTAACTTTCATTTTTGCTTCATTAACAAAATAAAGGAGGCAGGGTGTGTCAGATTATGAAACATGATCAACAAAACAAGGGTGGGCACACACAACCAACTTTCACATTCATTAACCTGCATTAGTCTGGTTAATGAATTAGTCAGTGCACTTTCATTTATGTGCGACTATTTACTTAATCAATGAAATGAAATGAAAACTCATTAATGATTGTGAGTACCAGCCAGTATTACCATCTTATATCCCACACATTATCTCATTATTCAAGAGGAAGCACTACTTTATTTCTTTGTCTTTCTTCAGTGGTAATTGCCAATCAATTTGTTTTCATAAAAGGTTACAACATAAATAAATTAAAGGTTTGACAAAAAAGCAAAAGTGCTTGCTTGTTTGTGTCAATTTTCTGGGCAAATAATAATTTGGTAGTTTATGCAGATAACATTAGCATGTGTTGGAGGTGACAGGAAATGGATAATTGCCCAAGGCCATATTGTCATGTAACCAGGGCTTTCTGCATTCCACCGGGGGCTGGTGAGGGGGGGGGATTATCTTCCATTAGATTCTTAGAAAGAAAAAGAACAAGCAGCAGGTGTGGGTAGAAGGTCTAGCAACTAGTGAGATAGTCAATATAGAGATTGTTTCTCACACTTTATCAGGAGATTAGCTGAATAAACAACGTAGAACAAAACAACTCAAAAGTCAGCACTACCCTGCCTTTAAACGGAATACATAGATGAAATGTTGCAAGTGAATTAAAAGAGACAGTAGGAACTGTTTAGTACAAAGTCCATGGGAACAGCATTAGTTCCTCTTTTCAGAGGTTTGTGATATAGAAGTTATTCATTATAACAGTACATTTGCGTGATAGTAGGAGTTATGCTAAATTTATATGATAGTAATACAATGTATCTGGTATATCGAAATATGTATTAAAATTTAAATTAATCATTATAATATGCACACTCTACTAGTCCTATGTCACTTTATATCCACACCGCATTAGTTTATGTATTGTATACAGGCTGTACTTAGCAAAATTAAAGATAATCTGTAAAAATACATACCAGGACTGGCTTTGATACTGGGGTTTTCTTCAAAATAATGCAAGTTGAAAGATCCTCATGAAAAAACATAATTCCAACAGCACAGCGCCCCCTACTGAGCCACTTCCTAACTCGGTTAAAGTCTGCTTAACTTCTGTCGCCTGACAACATCAGAATCTCAAATGGTATATGCTGTAATTGTATTAATGTTATAGAACACAATCAAACTTGAATTATTCCACCAATATCTGTATTGGGATTTGTTTTACATTACAGGACCTGGTTCACACTATCAATAAAGAATCATATAAAAGCTCTTACTAACACGACTCTGCTGGGGCTCCCTGTTATTATCAGGAAGATAATCTTATCATAGATCTTCCAAGGTGGTTGCACTGTAGCTGATATATGATGTTGGCTAGATGTCATTTTGTTTAAGAAGAGATGAAGATGAGATAACGCAGGCCTACTGCAGACATAAGTTAAATCAATACATGGATTTCAGAGTGTGTCCCTGGTGTTTTAGGCATTACTACATTTTAAGCTTTTTTAAGACATAGAATTAAAGTAGACCCATGAGCATGCATGCTCATTTACAACATATCCTATTCCCTGTGCTTGGCATAAGAAAGGCCTGATGTACAATCACACAGTACACAAGAAACCCAATTAATAGGCTGGAGAAACAATCAAGAGCAATACAATGAAAACACAAAGCATTTGTGTACAGCAGTACAGTAAAGGAGTTTCCATTCACCTACAGCATGGATAGCTATTTAAGTTATGGTTATGTGATAATGTAGCTGCGGTGCTTGGTAAAACAGGTTGACTAATGCCTACCATAATCAATATGCCTATAATAATAATAATAATAATAATAATAATAATAATAATAATAATGTAACGTTTGGGGCCGGGGTTCACACCAAAATAACAAAAGTTGCCTATTCCCACACTCACTTAATTTATGTCACTCTCCTTCACTCACTGCTATCTTCTTAATAATAATAATAATAATAATAATAATAATAATAATAATAACAATAATAATAATAATAAATAAATAAACAGATGCCTTTATTCAACATAGTTTCCAAGTGTTACAGTGCAGTATGAAGTGCTGTTGTAACAGGGCTGAGGCTGGGTGCAAACCAGCGACCCCACACACCTCAAGAGAGCATCTAATCGCTCCCATGTGAATGGGGCCTTAGAGCAAATGATCCAATATCGAAAAAATAGGTGGTCTTGGCTCGTTTGGGCAATCGACCCTGGTGCGGATCTATTCTTTTTGCCCGGTGTGAATGGGGGCGGATCGTTTGTTATCACACCAACCCAGGGCTCACACAGCATGTATGATCATATTTATTTAAACACTTTAGTCTTCATACACTGTGACGTTTCTGCTAGCTCTGGAAATCAGATCTATTCTACCGAGTCATTTGGTAATAAGTTGGATGCTAATAGTCCCAGTGCTTCATTGAACATTTTTTTATTATTATTTTGAATTTAGTTTTTAAGCATACAGATTTTAAAGCAGACCAAGCAGAATGTAAACTGGATACATGTATGCTGTTTGTTTAAGTCCTGTTTGGTACACAGTTATATACAAAGTTGCAATTTTCTATTATATTTTTGCATAATTACTGCATTGTATTGCTGCATGTTGCAATTATACAAAAGCGCTGCAAAGAAGAAAAATCCTACAGACAATGTAACGTAATAAAACCGTCCAATTTCTTTGATAGAGAAGTAGCAGAAACACTAGTTTCCTCTTTATATTTGATTAAATGTTATGGAAGATTACATCTGAAGAACGGTATGTTAAAAATGTTGTTGCAGGTAGTTTACAAACCTTGACATTTCACTGCGTAGGGGAAACCTTGTTTAAGACAAATACATTGATTGAGCATCTTTGTTCTGCTATATTGAAACGCTTGTCGCCTTTTGAACTGTCTCTGTCGTATCACTTTTACTGCCCACTTCTGTCGCACATTGATACAATGTTGAAATAAAACCTTAAACAAAAATGACAGACATAATAAAAAAAAATCCCCAAACGTCATTGTTATTCGCCATTATCGACACATATCAAAAAATGCAGTGCAGCATAAAAATCAATTGGACATTCAATGCCCCTGCAAGAATGGAGGGTAAACCACAATGCAAAAGAGCCAGGCTTACACAACTTTAAGTCACGTCGATAAATCATACATTTGAGATATCCCTTTCTAATTTTCTGGTGGCGGGGCTACAGGGGGGGCTAAGGTCAACTTTGGGGTGGCTTCAGCCCCCCCAAGCCCCCCCAAGACCCCCCCAAACCCCCCCAAGCCCCCTCCAAGCCCCCCCAAGACCCCCCAAGACCCCCCAAGCCACTACCCCACTGCCACCGCCGCCCCTGATGGTACAGCTGTATTTTGTTTTTACTATATTTTTGTAAATAAGTTTAGAATGTTTTTACTTTCCGCATTTTTTGAAGTCAATATTTTATAGGGTCGGATATGTGAGTGCAGACTGTAATATGGCATTTAGTATGAGTGTGCAAATACTTAGTATTTCCCTTTAACATGTTTAAGTCATCAGATATAAAATAAAAAAAAAAACTGAATGATGCTTTTTCCATCATTTGCAATCTACATATAACTACCAATCAATGATAATAAGACATCATCATCTGTCAGTGTAAATTAATATACAATTATCTATAGCTTGCCGGATTCTAATCTATTAAACCACTCATTTTATCTAAATTATTTGTCTAACGTTTTTTGTCTACATTTTTTAATAACACTTCACTTAAACCCAACTATTATAAAGAATGTCCAATAATTAAGCACTGATTCATATTCAACACTTTTGTATAATGAAGAGCCAATCACGATGTGAATCAAAATTAAGATTCACGTCATCATAAGCACATTTTAAATAACTACCTGTGGCAAAGTGCCCCGCCCCTGTGTGCATTTGTGTGTTTTGTGTGTATGTTGCGTGTGTAAATGTTGGTGTATAGTCATTGGTACACGGGATATAAACGGGTCTGTGTTTCACGTGTATTTAAATAGTGTATAATTATATTTAGGCACGAGGATGGCACATCACTTCACGTGCAGATAAAATGTGTATAATGTGTGGCACGGGGTTGCACGTAATGAATTCACGTGCTGGGATTCAAGTGAGTAATTAATTAGTAATTGAATCCCAGCACAACAGTATATATAGATGCACAGTTTCACTCAGTCGGGGTTGGTGTTCGGTGAGTGGAGAACGAGTGTGGAGAAGGAGAGTTAAAATAAGAACGGAAGAACGTAAATATAAAGTTAAAGTGTTTTCACTCACCGTGTTTGTTCGTCTGTGTGTTGTGCACTGTCTAGTCCGTTTTGTTTGTCCTTTTATTTTGGCATATAGTGCCGTGTCCCGTGTTTTGTGCTGTTTTCAACCCTTTTATTTGTTAATAAACGCTGAGTGCAGCCATTGCACTCAGCTCATCATCAACCACTGTCTTTGTTTTGAATTCCTGTCTGGTCTGACGCCACCCACTCTGGCCGTCTTTGTGACACGTGGTGTCAGAAGTGGGATAGCCGCGCCTCCAAGCGTCAGACCAGGAGGGGTTTTGTTTAAAAAAAAAAAAAAAAAAATATATATATATATATATAATGGCAGAAGACGCCATCAAACTGCGGGGCTGGTTCCTGGAGAATGCTGGGCTGGAGGACCAGTCTCTGCCCATGGTCGTCCGGGCCCTGTGGATGATGGACAGTGAGAGATGGGAGGCCTATCAGCAGGAACACACCCCAAACACCTTGGAGGAAGGTGTGGAGTTTGTCCTCAGCTACCTGGAGGCAACCATAAATGGAACAGCAGCCCAGGTAGCAGGACCACCAGCAGAGGAGTACCTGCTGTCCCCATCTCCACCAGCAGAGGGTGAGTACCTGCTGTCCCCATCTCCACCAGCAGAGGGTGAGTACCTGCTGTCCCCATCTCCACCAGCAGAGGGTGAATGCCTGCTGGTTTTGCCTCCACAGCCCAAATGGGAGGAGCCTGAGCATCCACAGCCCAAATGGGAGGAGCCCAAGCGGAAGGAGCCCGAATGTCCTACGCCTGAGGGGGAGGAGCCCGAATGTCCTACGCCTGAGTGGGAGGAGCCCGAACGTCCTACGCCTGAGTGGGAGGAGCCCGAACGTCCTACGCCTGAGTGGGAGGAGCCCGAACGTCCTACGCCTGAGTGGGAGGAGCCCGAACGTCCTACGCCTGAGTGGGAGGAGCCCGAACGTCCTACGCCTGAGTGGGAGGAGCCCGAACGTCCTACGCCTGAGTGGGAGGAGCCCGAACGTCCTACGCCTGAGTGGGGGGAGCCCGAACGTCCTACGCCTGAGTGGGGGGAGTCGGGGCGTCCACAGCCCAACAGGGAGGAGTCGGGGCGTCCACAGCCCAACAGGGAGGAGTCGGGGCGTCCACAGCCCAACAGGGAGGAGTCGGGGCGTCCACAGCCCAACAGGGAGGAGTCGGGGCATCCACAGCCCAACAGGGAGGAGTCGGGGCGTCCACAGGCCAACAGGGAGGAGTCGGGGCGTCCACAGCCCAAAAGGGAGGAGTCGGTGCGTCCACAGCCCAAAGGGAGGCAAGTCGGGGCTTCCACAGCCCTGGGACCCAAGCCACCAGCAGAGGGAAAATGCCTGCTGGTTCAGCCCCAAGAGCCAGAAGGGGAGGAGTTACAGGCTCAACCCCCTGAAAATTTTTTGGGGGGAGAAGGGCAGGATGCTGGTGTCCCCCAGCAGCCTCTCGCTATGCTGCTGAAGGCAGCACGGCGCGCACATGCCCAGCCGCCACAGCAGAGGGAGCCAGCACCGCCAGGAGCAGAGGAGCTGGAGCTGCCTCTGCCTCCACCACCGCCAGGAGCAGAGGAGCTGGAGCTGCCTCTGCCTCCACCACCGCCAGGAGCAGAGGAGCTGGAGCTGCCTCTGCCTCCACCACCACCACCGCAAGGAGCAGAGGAGCAGGAGCTGCCTCTGCCTCCACCACCTCCAGGAGCAGAGGAGCAGGAGCTGCCTCTGCCTCCGCCACCACCACCGCAAGGAGCAGAGGAGCAGGAGCTGCCTCTGCCTCCGCCACCACCACCGCAAGGAGCAGAGGAGCTGGAGCTGCCTCTGCCTCCACCACCGCCCGGAGCAGAGGAGCAGGAGCTGCCTCTGCTGCCCGTACCTCCGCAGGGAGTACGGTGGCCGGAGCCCCAGAAAGGGGAGCTGCCGGCCACGAAGAAGGGGGAGGAGGTCTGGAGACCACTTTCCCCAGCAGCAGTTTCGCTGCAGGAGTTCTTGTGGCCGGAGCCCCACAGGAGGGAGCTGCCGGCTACGAAGAAGGGGGAGGTCGGGGGACCACCTGCCCCCGCAGCTTTTTCGCTGCAGGACGGGACCAACAGGCTGTCAGCCGTGCCACTACCGGCAGGGGTGCTGACAGCATGGCCAGCCATGGGTCCACTGAAGCCTCCCTTCCCAGCCCGAGACTTTGTCCTGGACTGCTGGGTTTTTAAGGGGGGAGGTGGCCGTTGAGGCCATGTGTGCTGCGCACAAGGGGGGGTATATGTGGCAAAGTGCCCCGCCCCTGTGTGCATTTGTGTGTTTTGTGTGTATGTTGCGTGTGTAAATGTTGGTGTATAGTCATTGGTACACGGGATATAAACGGGTCTGTGTTTCACGTGTATTTAAATAGTGTATAATTATATTTAGGCACGAGGATGGCACATCACTTCACGTGCAGATAAAATGTGTATAATGTGTGGCACGGGGTTGCACGTAATGAATTCACGTGCTGGGATTCAAGTGAGTAATTAATTAGTAATTGAATCCCAGCACAACAGTATATATAGATGCACAGTTTCACTCAGTCGGGGTTGGTGTTCGGTGAGTGGAGAACGAGTGTGGAGAAGGAGAGTTAAAATAAGAACGGAAGAACGTAAATATAAAGTTAAAGTGTTTTCACTCACCGTGTTTGTTCGTCTGTGTGTTGTGCACTGTCTAGTCCGTTTTGTTTGTCCTTTTATTTTGGCATATAGTGCCGTGTCCCGTGTTTTGTGCTGTTTTCAACCCTTTTATTTGTTAATAAACGCTGAGTGCAGCCATTGCACTCAGCTCATCATCAACCACTGTCTTTGTTTTGAATTCCTGTCTGGTCTGACGCCACCCACTCTGGCCGTCTTTGTGACACTACCTTTAACATGTTTGAAGTCAGTAGGTAATTACATGGTAAAGTGTGTTAGATAAATACTGTTAATGTGTACAATATACATCTGTATAAGTCATAGTCAAAAATTTACATACCCCAATGGAAATTTATAATTTCTAGAAGTTTCTCGAAAACAAATAATTTTAGGAAAAATCTTTTGTAGCAAAAGTTTTGCTTTTGTGGATGAGGAAAAAAAGTTACAAGAAATAGATGTCTGCAATTATTTATTTCAGCATTTCTTGGCAAAACGAATTCACACCCTTTCATGCTATGATACTATTGTCTACAAGGTGCTGGAAATTTCAACATGATGAACCTAATTCTAGAAAAGTCTAGAAAATGCTGGATTTTAGGTGAATATTCTTAGAGTATAAAAGGGTTAGGCATAGGATGATTACTGTCATTACAATATGTCAATAACGGAAAAAGTAAAGAGCTATCTGAAGACCTTAGGCAGAAAAGTATTTATTGTCATAAAGCTGGAGAAGGATACAATACGATTTACAAGTATTTGAGTATCCCAATTTCAACTATTGTTTCTATTATCAAGAAGTACAATGCTCCCTCAGTCTGGAAGAAAGAAGGTTCTTTCACCAAGGACAAGTAGAAGAATTGTGAGGAAGGTTAATAACAATCCAAGATTGACTGCCAAAGATATTCAAAGTGAATTGGCTGCAAGTGGGACTGAGGTTTCCATTTCAACTATAGGTCGAGTATTGTATGGTGAAGGTCTCAGTGGTCGCAGGCCAAGGAAAAAGCCACTCTTAGGAAAACGTCACAAGGACAATCGCTTAAAGTTTACAAAACGGCATTTGAATGATGGATATGAGTTCTGGTCAATGATTCTGTGGAGTGATGAAAAAAATATCGAGCTATTTGGTCACGCTGATAGTCGTTACATTTGGAGAAATACTGGTGAGGCGTACAAAGAAAAGAACACCATACCCACAGTCAAGCATGGAGGTGGCAATATCCTTCTATAGGGCTGTTTTTCCTCTAATGGCACAGGAAATTTAGTTCCAATACATGGTTAAATGGATTCCATAGCATATCAAAAGATATTGGCCAATCATCTGAAACCCTCCGCTACAAAACTTGATTTAACTCGACATTCCAACACAACAATGATCCAAAGCACACATCAAAATCTATTTAAGAATGGTTAAAGAAGAATAAAATCAAGGTTCTGGA
The DNA here is from genome assembly GCF_902713425.1 of Acipenser ruthenus. Lineage (NCBI taxonomy): Eukaryota > Metazoa > Chordata > Actinopteri > Acipenseriformes > Acipenseridae > Acipenser > Acipenser ruthenus. The sequence goes on along the minus strand of NC_081193.1, from coordinate 41,478,143 downwards.
ATGGCCTAGTCAAAGTCCCAGTCTAATTCCGATTGGGAATCTTTGGTATGAGTTGAAGAAGGCTGTGCACAAGAGAAGTCCTCGGAATTTGAATGAACTGGAACAATTTTATGTTGAAGAATGGTAAAAAATCACTAAAGAATCATACCAAAAGCTCATTGACAAATATCCCAATTGTTTAAAAGCGGTTATTATTGCTAAAGGAGCCTCAACTTGCTATACAGTATATATATATATATATATATATATATATATATATATATATATATATATATATATATTTAGATAGATAAAGAGTTATAGCCAAATATAATCTTTCTAAAATAGTAACGAGTGTCATGTTTATTAAATCAACCAGCAATAAGAACCCAAAATCAAACTGTAAAAAGTTGAATTTTATCTTTAGGATATTACCGATGCTCAACTGCTTGCCAATCCTCACAGGTTTAGATTTTGAATATGTTCCCAATTCTCTGATCTCCATCATTATTTCTGAAAAAAATAGTACAAGAAATGTATCATTTGTAATTATATATATATATATATATATATATATATATATATATATATATATATATATATATATATATATATATATATATTCTGTCAAATATTTTGACACAGTATACAATTACTAAAGTCCTGTGAAATAAAGAGGCCTAATCTGAATACAAACATTTGATTCAGGAAAACTGTGCATATTTATATCCTGTAGCATAAAACACAGCAAATAGTCCATGCATGTTGGAATCTTAGGAATTTAGATTTCACTGTAATGCTAAAAGCATTAACATGTACAATGTAACGAGCCAGTCCCTTTTATTATGCTTTCATTTGTATACTTGGTACACCCTTAGTGACTATTCACTCCGTTTGTAAATATTGTCAACATTGGTAATAATGAAAACCTGTTACTGTAATACTGCAAACATGTGGCCCCAAAAACCTGAGATTTTAGAATTGGACGTTATTGTTACTTTAATCCTTAGTCAGTATTTATTATGACTATGTGTAACTCCAACGTATTTACTTGTGTGACAGTTTTGCTATGAAAACCTATTCTCATCTAAATATATTTGAAGTAGAGATATATGAGCTCTCTGCGTGTTCCATATTGCATGGCTTCGGGTGTTTTATACATGTTTTTATATTACCTGAAAATATCAAAGGATTTAGCAGAATTCTAACAGTAATAGAACAAAACCTCAGTTATCCGTTTGATTTTTTATAAAGGCCTCTCCTGGTGTTAAAAGATACCTTTCAGCCAATGTATAACATATTAGCTACATAAATCTCAAATGATCATATCAGAATAAAATGTTCCAAATGTTTTTATAGCTAATATCATCTGTACATTGTTGGATTTCAACTACAGGACATATGGGGCATATTTTCAAAGAGTTTGCAAATGTGTTATGCCTTTTTTGGAATGGAAAAATTCCATGTATGATTTTAAAGACTGGAGTAATGATTTCAAAATATGCCCCAGCTTGTGGAGACCAGGACTGAAGTGGTAATTTAAGACTTACAGCATCTCAACATTATACGTTCTTTACACTTCATTACCAGTCGAGTTCTTAAACATTTTTGCAAACAATTTAAATATTTACAGTACCATCAAATCATTTTTTTTTTAAATACCAGTCTCTCTTCTGTTTCTTTTCAATTTCATGAATTATATTTTTATGACTTTGAAGGGCGTTTAACAACAAAGAATGCACAATCAATTAATCTCAATAGGAAGAGGCACATAGTCCTGTATAGAAACAGCCAATGACCAACTTGTCTGTTCTGGTGTCTGCAATGGAGAACTGGAAACTCTGGAACTTGGAAAGTCAATGTATGTAAAGTAGACAACCCAACATAATAAATATTTTTGACCATAAGTTTCCCCACTAACTAAATCAATCCGATAATGGAAATTGAAATGGGTAATGTAATTTATTCAGGCTACAGACATAGAAAGAATAAATTATCATACTGTGTTTGGGGTTTTCAATAGGGAAGGGTCAACATTTGAAGTGTGTTTAGATTCAGCCATCTCACACGACATAGCAACATAAATAGGATCTATCTTTCAATATTTATATTTTGTGATAACCTGCAGAGTTGTGTACAGTCAGATGTGTGAAATATAAAATCAACATTCTGAGAGCAGTTTAGGGACATTGTATTGTAGAATACCCAATATCAAAATGTTATAATTGTAGTCATGGACCTACATTTTATATAATTTAGATTTGAACTCCAGGGGTTAATCCAGCAAGTAGGCTACTTTTATAAAAGCTATATTCTTTATGCTGAATACTGTATTTATTATTTTACAATATAGTGAATGTATAGAAAGTGAAAGGTTCCCAAATGCTTACCTCTTCGAAATTGGCAAGCACTGATTGTGTAAGTTTTCAGACTGACACAAGTAACTGGTTCTAGAGATTGTAATTCTGGTTTAAAAGCTGGTTGTGCAGGTTCAAGAAAAAACAAAACAAAAAAACACAAAAAACACAGTCCCTTGCCTCAAAGATTGCATGGTCATGTTTTTGTTTATTTTGCTCCTAATATTAGAGAATAAAATGCATCTTTTATTATTTAGGAAAAAGACTGCTCTTAAAAAAGTAGAAAATGAGTAATGATTATCCTGTCCTGTTCAACAGCTGACAGAAAATATGTGGAGTTTTAAAACCCAAGCCTTGAATTCAAATGACAGCTGGAGGTTATATAATGAGATCTTTTGATGAGGCAGGTGAGGGAGAGTACAACATAATCGTGTTCTTGAATAATAATATTACACAACTGTATCTATTGGCGCTATATATATATATATATATATATATATATATATATATATATATATATATATATATATATATATATATATATATATATATATATATATATATATATATATATATATATATATATATATATATATACACAGGGCAGCAGTGTGGAGTAGTGGTTAGGGCTCTGGACTCTTGACCAGAGGGTCGTGGGTTCAATCCCCGTGGAGGACACTGCTGCTGTACCCTTGAGCAAGGTACCCAGATTGCTCCAGTAAAAAGCCAGCTGTATAAATGGGTAATTGTATGTAAAAATAATGTGTAAAAAAAATAATGTAATTAAATGTAAACAATAATGCGATATCTTGTAACAATTGTAAGTCGCCCTGGATAAGGGCGTCTGCTAAGAAATAATTAATAATAAAAATAATAATAATAAATAAATAAATATATATATATATATATATATATATATATATATATATATATATATATAAAATAAAATAAAATATATATTATACCTGGTTTTGTTTTAAATACCTGTGGAAATAAAGTCCTGACTAGGTGCTCAACAAGCTACAACTGACTTGCATACGCCACTTTGAGGTGTGTAAGAGGCACTACGTCGTATTACTGCATAGTCCTATTTGCGGCTTTGCAGTAATAGGTCTAAATATAGAACCAATTCCGTTCTGTTGTATTAAGAATTTTAACACCTGATACATTTTCAACTGAACGTATATTCCCATAATAAAGTCAAAAAAAGAGACAGAAAGAGGTCTTGACCAAAGCTTCTGGGCACATTTAATAGTTTAAAATAATCTATTACCTCTCATTACCACTAATCTTGATAATGTTGTGCCATTAGAAGATAATAATTACTGTAATAAATACAAATCTGCCAGTTGACCAAGGCCACTACAGCGATAACACATTATTTTCTTTGCTATTTGTTGTCTATATTATTCCCAGAGAGACGAAACACTAAACTACATTTTAAAGATTTTTTTAATTTGTATTTGTTATGATTGGATGATCAAGCATCATGTTCTAGATGGGGAAGTTACACCTGATTCATTCAAGTAATTTCCTTGATTGACACTGAAATATCCATTTATATACACCCCTTTTCTCCACAAATCCCCCTCCCCCCGTCCCCTGGGGCTCCTGAAATGTAAATTAGGCCATGAGGCCTAACTGGTCAGCTGCTGCATCTATTAACAATTAGCTCTTAGGCTAAGGATAGAGTGACATTGGGTTATCCAGGAAAACAGGATAATTCTGTTTCACCACTAAAGTTCTACTGAGCTAATTCTACAAACAAAAGACTTGTTTGAAAGAGTGGACAGAGGCTCTTCTCCTTGTTGTTACATGTGAGAGCTGTATGCTTATGTACTTTATGCAACTGCTTAACAGGGTGTGCTTCCTGTACAAGCTTGTGAATGTAAGAATCATGCGCTTTCACTGCAATCTTGCATGATACGCTCTTCCCATGTTAGTTTGCAACAAAGGTTTTATACAGATACAATACATAGGAAGTTTTGAATACAGGCTCATATTGTTTTTGTTGTTGCATCAACTAACATTTCTCATAGCTGCTATTTCTGTAATATCAAGATTCACTTCTCCTACCAAACGTATTTGTGCCTGAGAACCTGGGTATCCATCCTGAATAGTCCCCTTTGGGGAACTTCAAGCATACATCTGGTAGCCAACAGTAAAATAAAGTACATTAAAAAGACCTGTACCATACCTCTATAAATGTACTTTTTTCTGGCATTCATTATAGAGTCCTGCATTGGGTCGGGTACCTGCGGGTGACCTGCAAAATCGGGTCGGGTTAGGGTCGGAATGTGAACTTTTTCGCAGTTTGTGGTTCGGGTTTGGGTCAAAAAAATTAAATTTTCGGGTCAGCCCAGGTCTGAATTGGAATCACCAAAAACCTTTTCTGTCCTCTGTAACCCTTCCCCAAATAACTTATTAGAAGGTAAATATTTATTTCCTGTTATTTCCTGCACTAAATATCATTTTATCAGTTTAATAGTTTGAGAGGTAAATCAGAAGTGTGGAATTCTTTTGAAATCATAGTGAATTAAAATAATGAACATGTGACTGGATTCATTGCTTCAGCTCCCTTACAACTGATGGCACAAAAGGAATGTATTTTATAGTAAAGTAAGTAGAGATAGTTAATATGTTACAATGTTAAAATATATCCAGACCACTAGAGAAAGCTACCACGCTGTATAGCCTATTGTATAAACTCAGTCTGTGGAGAAAGGTAGAGATATCTGTGTGTGGATGTGAGAGTGTGAGAGAGTCAGTCGGCGCAGGCAGTAGGTAAAGGACAAACACTTGCAGGTTCGGGTCGGGTTGCAGGTCTTATTAAAGCGGGTCGGGTCGCTGGTAAGTAGACGGTGCTGCAACAGGTTGCGGGTTCGGGTCGGGTCCTGTAGTAGCGGGTCCGGGTCAGAAGCGGGTCGTAAAACCCATGCAGGACTCTGATTCATTACATTGTTTAGCAACATGCACTAAATCATAAAATGTGTATGAAAGGATAAGTAAATCAATATTGTAGTGCATGATATTTTAAGACATTTCTTAATTCCCAGTCGTAGCTACCTTGGAAGGCAACTTCTCCAAGCCAGTGTGGTGTAAATTGAAAAACAGCACAACTTGATCCTGCATTTCAAATGTCTCCCAAGACAAACTGGCTTGTTAAAATCAAGTTACTGACAAATGTATTTGTAAATATGTAAGTTGAGTCATGATGCCAAAGGCAGCGATCAAGAACATGTTCTGCACTCCATGCAGCTCCATGCAGTATATCACTTGAGGGTGGATCGGTCCACGTCCCGTGGTCCGCTCCTCCCGGACACTAAGACGTCGCTGCGCCGCTCCCAGACGTCGCTTACGCTCCCCCTGGTCACTGCGTCGCTCCCCCTTGGTGACCGGACGTCGCTACACTGGGTCCCAGTTGCAGACCTCTGCCCGCAGCAGCCTCCAGTGCCCCGGTTGTCGTACCGGTCGCCCCTGTCGAACCGTTGGGGTCCCTCGTCGCCGGTGCGCGGTCCTTACCTGGCTGGGCCGGGACGTGGACCGATCCACCCTCAAGTTCGCCCAAGTTCTGTGTGTTGGGTCGGTGTTTTAAAGGGGCAACGAACCGAGGAGAAGGCGATTCATTTACAATATATATACTGATGCACAAAAGAAATGCAACACTCAGATCTAATGGATTTAATCAAATATTTTAAACATAGATATCAAACAAAATCACAGAAAATGTGAACAAAAATACAGATCAAAGCTTTGAGTATGAAACGCGACTGTGGCAGGACAGGAGAAAAGCCCTGCACATAATTAAAGGGGGCAGGGCAAAGCCCTGTGTTTAAATAAATATATTGGTGATGGGAAAATGTATTGTTTATTTTAAAACAGGTGTTTGTATTTTGTGTTATTTAAAAAGTATTTTGTGTTTACGTAAAACACAATGTATTATGAAGGTTGGCTGGTCGCGGTTGTCTCCTGTGAATGACACTGGCGATTTGGTCCCACAGATGTTATCGGCATACGTTGTCTTCCATCAAGTCTGTCAAGGGCAAAACGGCATTCATCAGTGAATAAAACACTGCACTGCTCTCTCTGCAGCTACCTCAAATGTTCTCTGGTCCACTGAAGACGGTGATTTCGTCTCTCAGCTGTCAACATGTTACCCCTGAACGGCCTCCGAGCATGCAAATCATTTTCATGCGGACGGAGAGCTACAGTAATTCTGCTGATGCGCGGGTTATTTCTTCCTGGAATTTCTCATGCTGAAGCCACTGCAGTCTGAAAACGATTATGCAGATGGATGAATCGGATGTGACGGTCTTGGGCCGGTGTGATGACCCTCTGCCTTCCAGGACGTGGCCTGTCCCTCACAGAGCCGGTTTCCTGGTTTCTCTGGATAAGTTTTCTGATTGTTGAAGCAAAACATCTCATTCTCACAAACATCTCATTCTCACAGACAGGCCGCCTTCAATCATGCCGATAGCAACAAGACGATCTTCATTACTCAAGCATGGTCGAATCCTTGCTCAGTATTTTGTTATCCCAAGGAACAATATACTACTCAAACAATCAACAAACTTATCTGCTCACTATTTAAAATGTAAATAACATTATGTATGTGCCCAATGAGCTGACTGTTGCATTTTCATGTCTGCATTGTGGCTAACGTTAGCTAACAAAAAACATCATGTGAATGCAAACTCACATGCAAGGGGGGTCAAGTAAAATTAATACCTAATACAATACACATTATATTTGATCAAGGAAAGAAAAACCAGTGCTAGTAGGCCGGAACAGAAAGCAAGAGTAATTGTTGGGTTCAGGTACAGGCAAAAGTAATATGGAACCCACCTAGGATCAATTACTTCCTAATTCGAAGGTTGAGTGGTAATTCACTTACCTGTGTGGACACAATTTCCTGCAGAACGTGGTAGAGTACGATGGTACTAGGTGTTAAACAAAAATACTCTTTTAACACAGAAAGTGTTAACCACAGTCTGAAGACTGATAGTGAAATGGGGAATCTAGGAATCTCGAGGCGACGTTAATGTAGCAGGGGAGAGTGTGGTAGGTATGTAAAATACCCACCCCCATAACTGCAAATTCTTTATCATTGGGGCAGGTTTGCTGGAGGACGGTGCAATTGTTTCATTAGAGGGAGCTGCAGGATGGCTTAGCAGAGCCACTGCATCCATTACTGTTGTGTTTACGCCGTCACTGGTAACAACGGGGCTGACAGGATGGCGCGGTACTAAAATGTGTTTGTTGTTATTGTTTTTCAGCTCCGTGCAGTGGTGACCACAGTGTTGAATAATAAACAGAGAGATGTACTGTTCAAAACACACTTGAGGTGTCTTTATTTCAAGTGTGCAACATATAGCCAAATTGGAGCAAACAATACATATGCCATCTGCACTATGACACAGGCTGCACTTGATTTGCTCTGCCTCCACATCCTGGATCAGCCTCCCACACTTGATTTTCAGAACAGAATTCTCCTGGCAGCTGTCGCCTAAGAAGAGCAATGTGAGACAGTACACTGGGGTCATACTGGGAGTGCACATCCAGTTTACAACAAACATAGACAGTGATTCTAACAAGATATGGAGAGAAGCTATTTTGTTTACTTATTTAGAAAACAACTAGTATATACTTTACTTGGGGCAAATGACCAATGCATTGCCCAATGTAACCATTATAGGGAAAAATGTGAGGAATTCTGTTCCAGGTAATTTTGTGGCAATAAGCAAGGGTGGAGTTACAAACCCATACCATAGACTCTTTGAAGAGGGCCCTTGCAGAGGGTCAGCATTGTTTAAGCTGTAAAACTGGATGTTTACTATAAGGGTTGGTTTCACAGACCCTGATTACCACTTGTCTTGGACTACCTAATGTTATCTTAGGTAAGATAGTCCAAGATTAGTGCTGGTAAGGTCTGTGATATATATATATATATATATATATATATATATATATATATATATATAAAAAATCTTAAATGCAAGTGTGTTTTTTTGCAGGTTTAACCCTTAGCGGTCCATTTATTCAGCGCGTCTCAGGCGCATCAGGTCCAATTTATTTTCACAGGTGCAGTTTAATTTAGACACGCTGTTTAAAAGTATTGACTGTAAATGGGATTGGGTTGTGCTGGGCTTGATGGTTGTAGTGCTTCGCTGTATGCTGGAATGGCATCCCTGGGGACAAAGGGGTGTTTATTTTTGCTGGAGGTTGCCTGGCTGCTGTCTGTCAAGCGAGGAGGAATCGCTGGTTCAGCTCCAAGATCTGTGCAGAGGAGATGAAATAATGCCAGTCGATCGCTTCCTGCTGGAATGGTTATACCTTTTTTAAATAGACATTTCAGGATTTTTGCGATCGGCCAGTCCTTGTAATGAAGCAGTTGCGGGGATGAGCTGTGGCGCTTGGATCTGCGAAGTTGCTGTGCTGGGAGGTGGATTGCTGGCTGGATGGCTGTGGTTGAGGGACCTGGCTGCTGCCTGGTAGCAGGCTTGTCTTTTTTACTATGGAATAGCAAAAATGGAGAGGTCTTGCTGTGTCCTGTTCAAGAACTGAAACACTTGAAAGACAAGGAGGTGCTAGTGTATTTAGCCTTTAAATAGGTGAGTTAAGTGATTAACATATAGGGTATTAATGTATCAATTGAATGTGTTAATTGTTTAAAAGGGTATAGCTGGAGTCCCTGCTCCCGTCCCCCGAACCTTGCCTAAAGGCTTACATACATTGCAAGATTTTCACAAATTATTTATACAATTTACAGTAAAATGAAAGGTTAACTTCTCAGCTTCACATTTAAAGTTGGTTTGAAAAAAACAGAAAAAAACAACATATGAATCCAAATTAACATGTATTTATACTAAAGTAATACAAAAATGACTACAAAAGATTTAGAAGTGAGTAGTTTTTCGAGATTTACGATTATACTGTAAATCACTTTCACGAATCAGCCCCCAAATGTAGTCTCCCATCATGTTCTCGTTATACTGTCCTTGGTAGCGGCGTTCAAAGTCCAGTATATCCTGGTGGAAGCGCTCGCCTTGCTCCTCCGAGTATGCTCCCATGTTCTCCTTGAATTTATCAAGATGAGCATCAAGGATATGGACTTTGAGGGACATCCTACAGCCCATTGTGCCGTAGTTCTTCACCAGAGTCTCAACCAGCTCCACATAGTTTTTGGCCTTGTGATTGCCCAGGAAGCCCCGAACCACTGCGACAAAGCTGTTTCAAGCCGCTTTCTCCTTACTAGTGAGCTTCTTGGGGAATTCATTGCACTCCAGGATCTTCTTTATCTGTGGTCCGACGAAGACACCGGCTTTGACCTTTGCCTCAGACAGCATAGGGAAGAAGTCTTGAAGGTACTTGAAGGCTGCCGACTCCTTATCTAGAGCTCTGACAAATTGTTTCATAAGGCCCAATTTGATGTGCAGTGGTGGCATTTATTATTATTATTATTATTATTATTAATTTCTTAGCAGACGCCCTTATCCAGGGCGACTTACAATTGTTACAAGATATCACATTATACATTATTTCACATTATACAGATATCACATTATTTTTACATACAATTACCCATTTATACAGTTGGGTTTTTACTGGAGCAATCTAGGTAAAGTACCTTGCTCAAGGATACAACAGCAGTGTCCCCCACTGGGGATTGAACCCACAACCCTCCAGTCAAGAGTCCAGAGCCCTAACCACTACTCCACACTGCTGCATCAGCACCTTCCGGGGGTCCACCAGTGGCTCCCACTTGACGTTGTTCCTCCCCACAGAGAACTCGGTCTGCTGTGGCCAGTCCCGCCTGTGGTAGTGCGCCTTGGTGTCCCTGCTGTCCCAAAGGCAAAGATAGCAGGGAAACTTGGTAAAACCGCCTTGGAGACCCATCAGGAATGCCACCATTTTGAAGTCTCCTATGACCTTGATGCCATCTCAGAAAAATGCAGATATGTATCCACTTAGGCAGCTGGAACTAAACTGAACTGGTGGGCTTAAGGCCCCTGTATTTATACTACTATTTATATTACTGGAAAGTTCTAGAAAGTTCTAGAAGTTACTCCAAGTTTACTCAGCACTGAATCTATCTGGAATGTTCCGGAAAATAGGTAAATTTCAAAATATCACTGTCCTGGTCACAAAAGCAAAGTTTGTGGGGAATAATAGCCATTTTCTATACTTTTGAGACATAAGCAATTAGGAAATTACACTTACTACCCAGGAACCAAAAAAAAAAAAAAATTGTTACACGGTGTATATCAAACTTCAAACCAACTTTACCACTGGTTTGTGGTTGTTAAGCCTGTTGCTAAGGAAATGACACGTTGACGTTCCTTGCATATTCAAATGGAGTGGGGGACTATTGAATTTAATTTTAATTACCCTGACAATGATTCTAAAAGGACTGACAATGATACTAAAATGATGTTGCTAATACAGGCGATTTTATATCTCTGAAATGCTCCGATGACTGTCCTGGAAATCGCTAGATTTGTAGCTAGTCGCTTTTGACAAAATTCTTCGCTAAGTCAGCCCTTAGTCGCTAGATTTAGTGTCAAATTCGCTAAGTTGGCAACACTGGCTGGTTATCGGAGACTCCGATTCGTGTACTCAGAAGTGGCATGTAGGAAATCGGACTCTGATTTTTTTGTTGCTAGTGCCTATTCAATGGCATGGTGCAGAAAGACTATTTTGATTTCACACAGAAAAGCGATTAGAATTTTACAGCGGTTTGGCGCTATATAAGCATTTTCATAACAAATCAGTAAAGATTCTTAAGTCAAGGTTCTGCCTAATGAAAAAAGTACTGGAACGGTCTTTTGACTCGACTACACCACTGGTCCTGCACTATTTTCATCCATAACCTCAAGCAACCCGGGTGTGTAGTGCAGTGTCTTTTTGTTTGGTCGGACGCTCCTCAGGTCCCACCCCTCAGCCAGTCAGGGATTCACGGTCAGCAAACCCTGGCCAAGACCCCTGTTCAAACAAATGACTGACAGCGCAGTTCCCCTGGAGTGTCCAAGCTGCTCTTGCAGAGACTCGCATGCACCGAGAAGCCAGTGACAAGCCTGCTCCTATCACAAACCCTCTCCCTCAGAATAGCACCACTGGTCCATTCAAATTTCTACAACCCTACGCCTTCCTGTGAGAAAAAAAAAATTATTTAAAGTCTGGGACACTGTCACCTACCAACCATCATTGCTGTAGGCCCAAGAGAACAAAATACTGCTGCAATTACATGATTCTGACAACCCTAATTAACATGTCTGGTAATGCATGTCTGGTAATTTATTCTTATTTCAATTTGCCTCTGCCCTATTTAATCAAGTATTTTTACTTTTGACATTGATCAACAGCTTTGTTCTTTGACTGACATTATTCAAAGTTCAAAGCATATGAGCAAAATAGTTCTGTATTGATGTTAATATAATAAGTAGCGTTATACAAATCAGAAGGGACATTCTGCGCCAAGAACACAGTTTGGATTGGGGATGTTACAAATTCACTCAATTTCTGACACATAAAAAATAATAAAAACATGAAAAACAGTGAATTAATTAGTGAAAAGCCTGTATAAAGTAAAGTATAATCATTAAATGAGCACCGTATAGTACACCCTTTGATATAAACAGATATGCAAAGCTTCTTTGTTTCTATTTTTTTAATTGTATTTTAAACTAGGAAAGTGAAGGGTGTGATTTTTTCCAAAAGACATTTCAGTGATGGCTTATTATTATTTAAATGTATACTTCATACAATGAAATGCTTTCGTTTTGGAAAATCAACATAACATAGCAATTTTCTGTTGGAAATATTGTTTTTATTCATTTCACATATTGTAGTGCAATCACATATATTTATGAAAAAAACTGTTCAGCACAAGCCATGAGTAGCTTGTAAATACCATAAAAAAATGTAATATGTTAAATATAAATTAAACGTATAGTAATTCAGAGGGTCCCAATACCTGGTGACAGAAAAAAGGCAGAGGGCTTGGGGTCCCCTTAAGCCTCCATAATCTTATTATTCTATTCTGACTGACAACACTTTTCATATCTTTTTAACGTTTTACCCCAATTTGGCTGTTAAACACATGTTCTCCACTAGCCAGCATAGAAAATAAAACAGTAGCCCATCATGGTTTATTCTAATAAACTTAACTGTTACACACTGCCGGCGTATGTTTAAAATGCACTGTATACAACATTAATATAAGATTATTATAATTTATTTCTTAGCAGGCACTCTTATCCAGGGCGACTTACAATTGTTACAAGATATCACATTATTTTTACATACAATTTCCCATTTATACAGTTGGGTTTTTACTGGAGCAATCTAGGTAAAGTACCTTGCTCAAGGGTACAGCAGCAGTGTCTCTCACCTGGGATTGAACCCACGATCCTCCGGTCAAGAGTCCATAGCCCTAACCACTACTCCGCACTGCCACCCCAATTATATAACATTTAGATTTCAAGACCACTTCACTAATATACTTTGCCTAAAATATTTTCTAAACGAAGTTGTAGTCAGAAGAGGCACAACTACAAACCCATTGTTTAATCAATCTGCCATACAAAAAAAGGAGCCATACTTTGTCCTTGTGAGCGAATTACCACAGTTACTGAAAAGTAAATAGGTCCAGCGAGACTGTTATTAGCTGCACCTCCAGTCAGCCAATATACTCGTACCATGGTTCCATGAACCACACAACCAGGTACATGCTCGAGTTGACCCACCCCACCTCCGTTAACTTTTCCACGTTTTTAAATTACTCGAGTTGGTTCCCAATTCAGGCGTGAGCCCAAATTCTCTGGTCCGATTTCACTCCTTGGGCTGGCCTGAAATCTAAAGTCTAAATTCAGGCGGAAAGGAAATTATTCAGTGTTATAGGTGTTATATAGTGTTATAACGGGACATTTTGGCTATTAAATTTGGCAGATTTGCTACCTTGGGGATTCTGAATTGGCGTTTTTCACTTAGCATGTCCACAAAGAAAAATGCAATGCAGTTTTGCATTTATACTTTTAATTCCAAAAACATTCAAATAAATGTTTACTTAATGAAATCTCTCTGCTAAAACAGTATGTCATTTACAGTAACTCGTTATAGCATCTATAATGTCACTGCAGCAACTTGGAGAACAAAACAGAAGGCCTTTTAATCAGTTACAGTAGTTATCATTCTTAATTTTAAGGTAACACTTTTATGTTAAGCATTTACTGTCTCTCAGTTTAAAAACTTAGCTATGGTTCACAACATAACACAGTAGAATGATCACAGTATCATGTAATTGGAGGACAGTATTGCCACGTGTGAAAACATTAAAAATATAAAGCCGAAACAAAAATGCTTTAATTTGCTTCAAAATAATTTCAACCTGGTTAATAGACTAACAAGCACTGGTAAAATCAGCTCAGTTTGATACGGTGCAGAACTAATTTATTTTAACGTTTTGTTTTGTTTATGGACTTTGTGATACCTGCACAGTAAGTTTCTTAAGTAGTCGTATCTGCAACATATCGACAATAACAATCAACTATTTTGTTACAAACTTTCTAACAAGTCTGGCATAAACAATTTTGGCTGTTACTTAATTAAACCCTTGTAAAAAAAAATAACACAAAAATGCTTAATATAAAAAGAAAACAGTCATATTACTGTAGTAGGAGCAGTTTACATTGCCTCTGGGTTTCTGATTGCATCAGATCAATTCCAGATTTTTTAAATCCTTTGATGAAAATGTCTGATCTAATTTTAATGTTTTCAAACAAATTGGCTTCATCACTGACATTCACATATCCACTTTGACATATGACATATTATTTCCCTTGTCCAGTGCTTCTTTCCCTGCTCTGCATACCAGTCTGCCAGAGGTATATGTACTGCATGAAACAAATGCAAAAGAACATCTAGATGGATTTATCTTTTAAATCATTGACAATCTGACTATAATACCGTCTGCAGCAAATTCATGTTTTGACCTTTAATTTGGGTAACTCTTGAGTTCTGGGAGAATTCAGACTAATTAGAGCGCACCTGAGTTGACTCGAGTTGGCTGTCCATGGAAACGAGGTATAAGTCATACAAAGCACTCTGAAATGACCTGTAGAATTTTCAAAAATAAGACGATAAAACAGCTGCACTTAAAATTAGAACCGCCGAGATTTCAGACTACATACAACCGCCACACCCGCAAAATATGTGGCTCCATTTTAAAACGGCATCAATACGAAAATGAAAAACAAACAATTGGATACTTAATATTTTCATTTATGAACATCATACATAACATGTTCAGAGCAGAAACACCGTATTTACATTGGAATTTTTTTTCAAAAAGAGCACATATACATAAACATGAAAAACTGTAATAAAATAGACTTTACGCAATAAACTTCTGTGTAAACAGGTGTAGAAAGCTGTACGCACATAGAAAATTATAAAACATAAATAACTAGTTATAAAAATACCATAAAACAAAAATATAACATAACTTATGTAACATGAAAGCGCTTTGAGTGAAACAGAGTTGAAAGGCTCTGTCTGTCTGTTCAGAGTTCTATTACAGCTTTCTAAGTGCAATCTACACAGAAAACACACTTTTGTGCATTTGCCACAGACTGCCTTTTCACAACGGGCGCAGACATCAAAAGTTCTGGTTTTATTGCATTTAGCAACCTAGCATTGTCTTTTATTCCGTGTGCCATGGCCAAGTGAGATCGATAGGAGCCAAGAAAAGCTGAAAAAAATAAAAATAAAAAAAGGGCCGGATCTGAGCAATACACATAGCCCTGGCACCACAGAGATAACACGCCCGTAAACAAACAAGATAGCTGCTTCCACATCCAGTGCTCAAAGAATATCACAGACACTTGCAGAGCTTTTTGAGATGTTACAGTAATAAAATAATGACTTGGAGTGCATTATTGAGGAGTTTGGTGATAAAATGAGTGATCAGGAGATGATTTATCAGTATGCACAACTATGAAGAGGTATGTGAAAAATACAGCGAACAAGGGGTCGGGCAGGCCTGGAGATGCAGTACTGAGTGTCCTGATAATATGCAGTGCCTTTTAAACCTGTTTTACTGTGAAAAAAATAATAAACTGCCCGTGTGAAAATAAATGGGACCTGACGCGCCTGAGACGCACTGAATAAATGGACCGCAAAGGGTTAAAAAAAAAAAAAAAACACTTTAAAACCTTGAACTTGTAATGATTAGTCGGTTACCCTCCGCTTAGAAAAGGTTTAGGAAAATTGTCCCAAAAATGTTCATAAAGAATCACACACATAATTAGAAAAACAATTGTCACTTAAAACTCTTTAGGGTCCGCCCAATGTTAAATATCCTGGCCCTATCCAGTGACCTGGCCCTTTAAACTCTTTTTACTCTGGCACTGTGAGAGACAGCCCTGCTTGCCATACTTTATTGGAAAGCGGAGATTCAGAGCATTAACACTAGAAAAGTCATTTTGACGGTTTTCACTTTTAAAATTTAAATTACTTTGTGTGTGTGAAAAATACGCGGTTGTCCGTTCTTGACTTTTCTGAAATACATGTATTAAATACCCTGATGGCGTTTGAAAGGCAGGATCGCAAAAAAATATATATTTATAGTCCCCTCTACCTAGAACCGCCAGAGCAGTCATTTTGACAGATGCTATCTGAACTCCAGTCGAACTGACAGGCTGTGATTGGTTGACTCGGCAGTTGCAGATACAGAATTGGTTGCTTTCATCAATGCAAAGTACTGCTTGGCTGGTTTTGGTGGATAATAAAATCAATTTGGACCAATTGTGTCTTTGTTTAGTGTTTACTGTCCAATAGATGTGAACTAAGCTTAAAAATACAGTGTCATTGTACTGTTTTTAATAGCAGAGTTTATAACAAGGCTTGGCTTCTCTGAGCTCCTCCAATTAAAACCTGTGTTCCGATCACATCATCTGCTACTGCTAGGGCTGTGGTTAATAGCAGATAGGAGTCTATAATGGAGGCTTGTCTCCTCTGAGGAAATAAACCTCTCTGGGCTCCTCTCAGCAGCCAGAATTGCTGTTAATATAGGAATGTTTAGGGTTTAAGTTAAAATTCCATTTTTTTTCTTCAATTTTAGACAATAATTGTATTTGCTTATATACTGTATATATATATATATATATATATATATATATATATATATATATATCTATATATATATATATCACTTTGAAATTTTGAGGAGGCACTGCCTCCCTTGCCTCCTCTGAGGAGCCTGTAGGACCTGTCTACAGTATATGCCATGCCACTATTTCTAACACAATACCTGTATTATTATTATTTATTTCTTAGCAGACACCCTTATCCAGGGCGACTTACAATTGTTACAAGATATCACATTTTTTTTACATACAATTACATTATTTTTTACACATTATTTCTACATACAATTACCCATTTATACAGTTTGGTTTTTACTGAAGCAATCTAGGTAAAGTACCTTGCTCACAGCAGCAGTGTCCCCCACCTGGGATTGAACCCACGACCCTCCAGTCAAGAGTCCAGCGCCCTAACCACTACTCCACACTGCTGCCCCTGTATGTAAGCAGTTCATCGGTAAAGATGAAATTCCTTAGTATTGTCACATGAGGGTTTTTGTAAGCTGAAGGGCAGAGACAGGCGATGTTTTATTTAAAAGATAAAATGCCTTCTCTAAAAAAAATTAGTCAATTTGGCTTCTGGCAATTCTGTAAAATCCAAAAAACTAGTAGTATTTTCCTCATACGTAACAGGTGGCTGTATATCTCAGCATAACTGGACAGGCCGTTATTTTTTGATGTACAGACACAATGCACAACATTTTCCCCTTAATGATTATGAATGCAGTTTTTGTGCACTAAACACGATTTACATCATCTGTTTTAGTATGCGATTTCCCCCTTTCATGGTTTCATATTTCCGCATAAAGAGGGCTCAATGTACTAATATTGGTTACGTGTTCGTAAATGATGCGAATTCGTAGCCTCTGTCCTTCGTAGAATTTTTGTGTGCGATGTGCTAACTCTGGTTCGTGAACAACTTTTGTAATATTACCGCAAGGTTACGAATGGCATAAATTACAGCTCATTATACAGGAGAGATCAGAATTTGCATTTCATTAGAAATGGATTTGCAATGCCGAAAGTTATGATTTAGAACTTCCTCCCGGCAAGTGAACAGCTAGAAGTGCCAGTAGTTGGCAAATATACAAATATAGGATCGAGCGATGGCATCTGCAGACTCCGACATTGATGCAACTATGCCACCGGGCAAAAGAAAAAAAAGGAAAACAAATTTCCACAAAGACGAAATTGACCTGTTAGTTAAAAATACAAAAAAATCAGGAAATATTATTTAACACTTGGACAAAAAGCATTAATAAAAGAAACATGGAAAGAAATAACTAACAAAATAAACTCACTAGGACACTGGAAGTGACAGACACTTGACATTCAAAAAAATGGCATTACCTTAGAAGGATTACAAAAAAGAAAGAAGCAGAAAAATAATTTAAAAAAAACACACAGAACAAACCCATCATCCAAAAGTCAACTAACACCTGCAGAAACTTTTGTTTTATCCTCAATGGACATTCGTACTGTGGAAGGTGTCGTGGGAGGTGTCGATTCCTTCAAGAAGGCAGATTTGCCCCAAAAGTAAAGGCTATATTTCCCTAGCGTACAGTAAACCATGTGTAATTTCCTGATGAAGACACTGTATAAGGGGCAGATTTATTAATGTTTTCACAACAAAACTGACGAGACACTTTGGAGTGTTTAAAGCAAATAGAAAACAGTAGCGCTACATTAACATTTGAACATATCTTCAAAAAAAGTTTGCATATGGCACCTTTGATAACCTACTCCCTTTATAAATCAGATTTGTAAACAGCTGCAACTGCACCTGTAGTATTGTCTACTCATATGTTATTTTTTTATGACAATTGCAGAAACTTTGTCTCCCATGGGAGATATTTCTTCGATGGATTTAGCGGTGTTACCTCCCTAGCCTTCTATCAGAGAAGCGCAGGACAGCAATCAAATTAATGAATGCAATCACGCAAGCACATGTCCTCCCAAAGTAAATGGAAACAAAAAGCCAACACAAAACACAAATGCTGACCTAATATTAAAGTCTATGTCCAATGTCAATGAGTCAGTTGCTAACTTTGCAGCTAATCAAGACAAATTCCTTGAGTGTTTCAGTGAAATCAGTGCAAAATGTGATTATCTGAAAGATATTCAAGATTCAATAAATGATTTAACCACTGCTGTTAGACCTTTAACAAGCATCATTCCTGTTCAGATTACTTCAGATGAGCCGGTGTTAAAATGTGATGAAGAATGTAATACAGAATCATTACAATGTAACAATGTATTGTGTCAAACTGAATGCGATGTGTTAAATGTAGTGCAAGGCCATGGGCACAACGATAACAAACAAAAAGACCTGAAAGAAAGGTTTCCCAAAAATGGAAAGCATAAATAAAAACAAGATTGTTTCTATATAGGGTGTACCACTAATTTTTGTACCCCACCGCACTGAATTTGCACGGTAATTCTACAGTTTACCATGTTTGTACTTTGTGCTTCCCTATACTTTCATTGATTTAATTATATTTAGGAATATCGCAGAACTTTTTTTATGTATATTTTAGTTGTGTAAAGAAAAAAAAAAACAGCCTACATACAGTAGTCTACGCACGTAAATACTTCTCTGTGTATTTCAGTTGTCTATGGAGTACATAATTAGTGATAGGAAAAATGAATTTGTGTTTAAATAAAGAACTCTGCAATTATTTAGTTTTGTGTTTCACTTCCAGTATTAATGTCATCTTGGTTCCAATGATTTTCATGTTCATCTTCACCCTAAAGCTCCTCATCAATATGAAGTATTCCTTTTCTTACAGCAAGGTTGTGAACCATGCAGCAGACTACAAAAATGTGACAGACTTTCTGAGGAGAGTATTGCAAAAATCCCCCAGATTTATCGAGACACCTAAATCTCATTTTTAAAATTCCAAATGTGCGTTCTATCACATTTCTAATTTTACTATGAGAATCATTGTATTTGTGTGCTGCTTCACTGTTTGGGTTAATAACTGGAGTCATTAACCATCTGCAAATGTGGTGTATAATATATTGAAAATGTCACAGAGCTTCAAAAACAGACCTGTAGCTTCTGTGTAGGAACCTGTTTTATTCACTACAGTATAGTACTGTACAACAGGCATGCCACATGAGAAAAAGTTCAGATTCAGGTCAGTAACCCAATAGATACCAACGGCATTGGCAGCAATTGCCGAAGTGCCCAAGCCGCTTGCCGCAATGCCTCTCAAATTTAAAAAAAATCTTACGGCAAAATTTGCCCGTAAGCTCGCCCGTCATTGCTGCCGGTGTCCGTCAGCACCAGCACATCTGATCTACAACCCATTTACAAACTTGCTCAGCATCAGCTGGCCCGTTCTCTGTCTAATTTCGACCTACGAGATAATGACTCATTATCATAATGTATTATTGTTGCCATTCTTTTTAATGTGCACCTCCCAGCACTAAGCCACGAGAAAGACATACTGTATCTTTGGTTAATGAAGGGCAAACAGAGGGAGGGATGCTGTTAGACTGAGCTCAATATGACCGTGCTTCAAGGAATTCTCAATCACACGTGTTCAGTGGCAGTGTCACTGTGATTTTTCCGTCTGTGAGCACCATATTAACTCAAAAACATTTAAAAAGAAAGGAAGAAGAGCTGTAAAGCGGCAGAGTATGCCCAGCAAAGTGTTCAGATTTACCTAATGTTCAGGTAAGCAATGGGTGCACAACAATTTGTCCCTGACAATAATAATAATAATATTAATGTTGTCAGTTGTCAAGTACTGTGGAAAGGATGAGATTAGACAGTTAAATTGAACTGTGAGAGAACAGGCTTAAAATTGCAATACTTAAAATGCAACGGTGCAATACACATTCTGACTCCTTTCATGTCTTCAGTGTATATAAATTGCTAATTGATATAGACATTTCAATGACTGTTGCTGTTTTGTAACACACCAACGCCAACACTAAAAATGAACACACAATAGGTAGACAATTATTAGTTTTGCTCAAATTCTTACACCAGAAAAACAAACAAACAAACAAAAAAATGGAGTAAGTAGCTATGACATGGTTCAAGTAGAACATTTTAAAATTAATTGGAACCTGTCCCGGCTCATGGTGGCAGGGAAAATTGGGCAAGCGTGAACAGGGTCAGTGGACCAATATAAATTAATTCTATGTTTATCCACCAGTCCCATAAGAAGGGATAAACCCCAGAACTTTTTCATTTCCATTAGATTAGTGGGGACCCATTTGTGCACCCTAGAATATTGCCCCAGGTTGTCCCCATATTGTGCCATGTATTGCTGGGCATACAAATTGGTCTGAATAACCAAATACTCAAAATAGTCATCAGTGATGAACAACTGGAAGAAGTCAATTGAGGTCAATCCAGTTGTGTTCACCCTGGTACCTGGTGTGCCAGAAAAAGGTGTAATTTGAGGCTGGATGTTGTTAGGGGGGGTCCAATCGTAGTGGCTGAAATCCACCACCCCTTGGTCGTTTGGGGCTCAGGCTCGATGTCCATTGGCTCCTCTTCCTCACTACTGCTGGATTTCTCATTGGAGTACATATTCACTACCCAGAGTCATCAGGCACAAAATCACCCTCTGAGTGACTCCATTAGGAGGTCAGCAGCAGCCTCTGCACTGAGCTGCTTTCTTGCCATTTTACTGAGTAAAACTTCAAAATTAACAATAAAATAATAAAAACACAAATTAATTTCAAGGGCAATTTATCCCAATTTCAATATATATATATATATATATATATATATATATATATATATATATATATATATATAATGAAGCAAATGAAAACTTAAAATCAATTCAAATTGTTGGGTAAGGACATTGGATCTATACAGTACTTATTGAAAAAACAGCTCACAAAACTCCTTAATTACTGTAAAATTGTAGAAACTATCTAACCTAAAATTAAATAAATACTATAAATAAATATCAATAAATACTAACCAAAATAGTTTTTTACAACAAAAAAAAGAAAAAGTGGGAAAAAATCAAAATACAGAATAGGAAAAATAATCTGATCTGAAATATACAGTGCTGTCACAGTAGAAAAATGATACAATTATATCATATGTTGTGAGAGGAGAGGAGGTAATTATTCTTTAAAATAAATAAATAAATACATAATTTTTTAAAGCCAGTCCTTCTTACAATTGACAGTACAATATATATTTTTAAAATAATGTAAAGTTTTTTTTTTTTTATGGAGTAAAAGAAAAATAAATTAAAACCAATAACGATATATTGTATACAATCAAAACGATTTTATGAAACAGGGATGAGAAAAAAAATGAGATTTTAGTAGAAAATGAAAAACCCTCCCCTAAAAACAAATCGTTGAGAGAAGAGGTGAAAAAAATATACTGTATAACCTAAAAAATAAATTAAATAAATTTTAATCAAAATTGTTATTTCAAAAAACAAAAACAAAAAAAGAAAAGAAAGGAAAAAATCAGATGACCTGGAAAAAAAATCTGATGATGAATACAATTTTTTTAAAAGTTTTTTGGGAACGGTAGAAAAATGAAGATCAAATAAAAAAAAGTATAAAGTAATAGATAAATAGAGGGATCACAAAAATAATATTCTTAGAAAAATATGTCAAATAGATGCAATTGTAAAATAGAGTGTATGATAAAACTCACTCGACTAGTTTCCCTCCAACAACAACTAAACCAGACACAATAGCAAAAACAAGTGGTTCCTAATGTTTTTTTTTTAGCCTGTGATCGCTGAGTTTCCACCATGGGACAAAAAGAAACTAAGATTTGAACTGCAGTACCTCCCACACACTTAGTATGTTACAATGGTGTCATGTGATGACAGCCAGGAGCAGGAAGTATCATCCTCAACCGTCATATGAACAAAACAAGATGTAGTCAAACACAATATTAGGCAGATGTTACTACTAATAACATGAAACACAGGTCGATAAAACAGCTACTAATCAAAGGTAAACTTTGTTTTATTATTAATTCACATTGAAAAGAAAACAAAAGTTACACACAAACTGTTTTAAATTCATTCGGGATGTTTCACAGTACAAGCCAAAGATAGCTACCGCTTGCATTCAAATAGGCTGTAAATTACATTTAACAACTGCATCACATCAAATATATTTTGTCGGTGAAATATAGTGAAATTAAAGCCAACGACTGAATATTTTATGTAATAACTCCTCAATGAGCGACCCCGAGTGAAAAAACGGTAATCTGTTTTTTTTGGTTTTTTTTACCATGTATTTCAATAGGACGTACCACGCACGTCCATAGCACTGGCGACGCGATTTTTTGGACATCCGTAGCACACAAGAGGTTAACATAAGACTTGACCAATAACAGAATTTTAGTCAAATAGACCAGTATACTGTACAGACCCACCACCCCAACCCCAACAATCACTGGAGAAAACCATGGAGAGGTACAGAAATACTTAGCAGTACCGTCAATCATTTTTTTACTAAAAGTTAAATTTAAGTCAGCGCTTTGAGTAGTAAGACTTTTAAGATGGTTTTACAGACCTTGCTTAGTATTAATCTTGGACTAAAATAACACTAGATAGTCCAAGATTAGTATTAATTGTGGATTCTGAAACCAGCAATATAACCCATTTACAATCTGGTATGCCACCCATTCTCTCTTTGAAATGGCTTCTGTATTTTAATTGGCTCATAAGTAGATATACGGCTAAGACAGGTTTAAAAGATTACGGAAATTCAATTACGTAATTGTTTTCACCAGAACACTGTAGCTAGAGAGAGTAAATTAATAAGTTATCAAATACATGGCATCTGTCAGCAGTAGGTAAACACCACCATTATGCATAACATAATACTCTGCCACATGCAAGTCCATTGTGTGCCAGTATCTTTTTAAAGGCACTGTAACAGGAGGCATTAGGAACTGGGATGAATAAAGACAGATGCCTATTATGGGAAAATGTCTGTCATTCAATATTCATAAATATTTAACCTTGAGCGAATAAACCATGTGAATAGATTAAAGGATTGTTTTAGCTAGCATGTTTTATGGCAAAGGAAAAAGTGAGGAAGCGCAAATGAAATGCAAGGCGTTATTGGAAATGTAAATTACAGTACATTTAGCATAAAGTTTCTTAATTAAGATGAGTCTATGAATTGGATACACATTGTTAAATATTTTGCTGAATGCCATCATGAGTGTAATACCAATGAACCAGTAGTGTAGATATCCTTCTTTCATCGCTCCCAAGCAAAACTTGGGAGCGATGAAAGAAGGATATACGTGGAGAACACAGAAGATAGATAGCTAGATATTTTGTAAAACTTTTTAGAATAGGAGCAGCATTGCTGTTCAGATCCTGTATATATTTATGCAACATTAGCTTTTTTACATTAATCAATTTTATTTTTTTCACTTTGTGGTTATTCATTTAAAAAATCTGCAGTTACTTTTCCAAAAGTTTCTTTGAATGTTCTGTTATTGGTATAAACCTTGTTGTTTCAGAGTTCCTGTCATTTCTTGATTACATTTCCATGTCAACACAACACACACAGATAAATGGTGCCACATGTTACCATAAATACGCCATTCTGAAGTGTTCAAGTCAATGCACATAATAATTGAACTGTACTTATGATATTTGATTGAAGTACATTTCTGGGTTTGTTATTCAGTTATGGTAATAATATAAATGTTGTGCCATTCAGCTGGCAATGGGCAACCATGATTGACTTTGATCGTTTTACCCTGAAAACAGATGGTTTACACTGGGTGCAAATAATATCTTATATGAAGTTGTTGGATGCAATTGATGCAAAGCTGGATTTAGGTTTCTGATTAAGCTTAGTGTTTGAAATGTCAGATAAATAAAAGCAAACACAGCTATACAGTTAAAATAAACATTATACTTGTAAACATTTCAATCTATGTAGTGTACTACATTGTCGACAGCATGACAAAAAGTTGGATGGTTGCATTCCATTTATCTTCTTAGACAAGCACATGGCTGCTATGCCCTGAAGGAAGTTTACTTTTATGAGCTGTTAATGATTTATTAAGAGAACCTGACACAGAGCCCTGAGAAAAGCTAACAAACAGACAACATCTTTCTCAAGGTGACTTTGAAGATGTGCCAACAAGCTGGAGATTTGGCAAATTGGAGTGAGCAAGAGGAATCAGACACCAGCCGTGTACCAGCTTTAATATTTGTGTCTGCCTGCATATTTTAGAAATTATGCTGTGAATGTTTACATCAGCTTTGATATCTTTCCAGCATGATAGCAGCTATGAAAATACACTTCCAAGGCACAAGATATACAACTTAAACCAAATATTTTGTTTACTTGTTCTGTATTTCAATTCCCCTTCTTTCTTCCCTTCCAAAATGAACAAACGTGTTTGGTTTTTGTGTTTAAATGTTTAATACAATGCTGAATAAAAATATTGCAATTACTTACTGCTCATGGATTAGCTGTTGGTCAGGATAGAGGGTAACAGAATGTCAATACATTAACTCTAACTTCTTGTAACTTCCCAGTGGGCACACAATGGGATACTGACGTTGTGTATTGGTTGTATTTGAGTCGCGACTTCGGGCAACCAAAATATAACCAATGCACAATGTCTTTTTTACGACATCGAGGCAATGTCAGCCAGCCGCTGTTTCTCTTAGTGTGGTTGAATTGCAATTTTATGATATATTTGCTTTCTTCAATTTTGTTTGCTTATTTCTCTTGTTTAAATTGCCAATGTATTTATTATATCTTAGTGTAATTTAACGTTTCGGATTTTAGATTTCTGTATGGTAGTAGGTTTATTTGTTATATTGAAGTTGGTGTAGCCGTTCTTGTGTGAATGTGTGTGTAATACCATTCTGCTCCACATTAACTTATGTACTTATATTGTTGTTGTTCTACTATCAAACAAGCTGGGCCATTGTCGCTGGGGGAGGGTCCACCCACCTTGTGAGCTCTGTTCTCTCTGGACCACCCTATGCAAGCAAGTGGGTTTTTGGTTGCAAGGTGTGTTAAGATATATTTATGGCAAGCCAAATTATCATTTAGAGATATCTCAAATTCATTTATAGATATCTCTAAATATTTGAAGATATCTCTAAATATTTAAAGATATCTCTAAATATTTAAAGATATCTCTAAATATTTAAAGATATCTAAAATACATTTAGAGATATCTCAAAATGATTTACAGTTATCTTTAAATTGAGCTTTAAATGAGATATCTAAAATGCATTTTTTAGATATCTTTAAATCATTTTAAGATATCTCTAAATGTTTTTGAGATATCTTGAAATACTTTTCAGATATCTCTAAATCATTTAGAGATATATTTAAATAATGTCCTGTTCATTTAAAGATATCTCTAAATCATTTGAAGATAACTTCAAATAACTTCCTGTTCATTTACACGCCAAACCCTCATTTTAAGATATCTCTAAATGACAGTTTGGCGTGCACAATCCACACGGTTTCCATAGTATTTAAAGATATCTGTAAATCAATTTGAGATATCTTTATTTCATTTTTAGATATCTCAAATTGATTTACAGATATCTTTAAATTAATTTTAGATATCTTAAAAACTGCACAATGAAAGATATCTGGAATTCAATTTAAGATATCTGGAAATGTTTACAGATATCTCTAAATATTTCCAGATATCTTAAAATGCAATTTGAGATATCTCTAAATGATAATTTGGCTTGCCATATATATTGCACGGATTTGTTTTGTTTCTTTTCGCTGCACTTTTCTAGATTTCTTAGTTTATTGTCTTTTCTTGTATTTAATTCCACAGGTTCATGGTGGTATTATTTGTTGTTTGGTCTGGGCTGACCTCGAGGATTGGAGGGGCAAGGGTAAGGGGGTGTCTCTTTCCTCAGTGCTCTCTGCTTAACTTGTTTGTTTTATTTTAGGGACAGCTGTGGACCACAAGAAATTGGTTATTTGTCTTTCTTGCATTTTAATTGCTTGCAGCCACCACTATCTTGATCAGTTGTTTTATCCAATACTTGGTCTATAATAAAGCTTCATGCTCGGAATGAGCATTTAATAACAGTTTTGTCTCTGGTTTATCATTTACTTGATAAGGGCTTGAGTGGGGAACCAAAGGCCTTTCTTTTATTTAAATAATCTGGGGATTCGGAGCTCCTCTTTGCTCCTGGTTAAACCAAAGGGTGGCATAGTCAGTACTGCAGCCCAAGTTACATACAAGGGGAAATGTCACAGTAGGATCAATAATGTAAAGTAATTTTGTTGAGGAATTAAATTTGAGTGTATTGCCAGATGACAAAATGCCCAATTAATATCTGTCAGTTGTACCTTATAGCTTACTCAGTTGAGCTATATCTTGTTGCTCTGGCTGCTTTTGTAAACTTCATTAGCCTACTCTGGATTTGCTATATATATACTGTATATATATACAACGAGGTGCAAAAGCAGGAGGAGAGGATGAGGTGTATAAAGGCCATTTCCCAGGCCAAACAGGGAGAATGGATGAGATGGGAGAGTGTGGAACAACGCAAGATTGGCTGGCAAGACCTATGGTCAATGGAACAGAGCAGGATCAGTTTCCTCATCAGGTCAACATATGATGTTCTCCCATCACCACAGAACCTAAACCTCTGGGTAGGAGAGGATCCCTCATGTCCTTTGTGTTCATCACCTGCAACATTAAGGCACATTTTGACAGGATGTAAGGTGGCTCTTAGCCAAGGACGGTTTACTTGGCGCCATGACCAGGTGCTGCGATGTTTGGCCTTAGCATTGGAAGACAAGCGTAACATGACCAATAAGTTGCCACCTGTTCCATCAAAACATTACACACAAAAGACAACATTCCTCCGCCCAGGAGAGCAACCACCAAGAAAAGGTGTTAAAACCAATCCTCACCCAGGACAACTGGAAGCTGCTAGAGACTGGAATATGCTGGCAGATGTTGGTCAACGGCTTATTTTTCCACCTGAGATTGCCACCACTAACCTTCGACCAGATATTGTCTTGTGGTCTGGATCAGCACGCCTTGTTCACCTGGTAGAGTTAACAGTGCCATGGGAGGACGCTGTAGATGAGGCGTATGAGAGGAAGAAACTGCGGTATGCTCAACTAGCCACTGAAGCGGAACAGCGAGGATGGAGAGTTCGGGTTTACCCAGTGGAAGTGGGTTGTCGAGGATTTGTGGCACACTCTACAACCCGGTTTCTCAGAGACGTCGGATTCAGTGGCCAAGAGTTGCGTCGCACAGTGAAGAACTTATCTGAAGCAGCAGAGAGGAGCAGCAACTGGCTGTGGTTGAGACGGAAAGATTCTGGCTGGGGACAGGTAAGTAAGCTGGGCTGAGTTGAGTGGGGGACGGAGGGGGGTGATGCTGGGACGCCAGAATCACCGTCGAGCCCTCTTGAGGTGTCGTGGGCTAGTCGACGAAACACTGAGGATGGAAGGTGCCCACTTGAAAACCCCAGAGATGTACCCTACTTAGCTCAATCCAGACGGTTGTCATGCTGATGCGCTGGGGAGGCCGCACTTTGGTTGATCCCCGGAGCCAGCATCGCAGCCGTTGTGTGTGCTGATGCGCCAGGGAGGCAAAATAAGCTGATCCCTGGAGCCAGCATTACACTTCAGCCATTAACACCAGACAGAAGGATATCTACATCATCATATGGAAGGAAACGTAAATGGATGGAGACGCATATGGATCACATTAGTTTACTGTAAAGCTACGTCTTAGTTGGTGCTTATCTTGGCGAGAGCCGAGTTCAAATCAGCATGAAGTTTTAACATCTACTCTCGTGTAATGGAAATCATTATATATATATATATATATATATATATATATATATATATATATATATATATATATATATGTGTGTGTGTGTGTGTGTGTGTGTATATATATATATATATACTGTATATATATATAGTGGAGAGAGGTGTGGCTATACAGGCTGTTGATGGTGTAGCAGCGCGGTTACAGGAAGGCAACGAATAGAAGTACAGTCAGAGAACCAAAAGATCCTAAATTGATCTGTGGTTACGAGGTTGGTGGCATCACATTATTTATTCCACGGTACCTGTGTGGATATACTTGAACAAGGCGAGTAGTGCTGTGTTCCAGTTTGACCGAAGGAATATCGGTGTGTTTACCTCCGCTGTGGACTCATAACTTACAACATAAAAGGAAGCGCAAGCAGGTGTCTGTGAGTACTAAAAACTTACCCACAATTATTCTGTGTGAATTAATTAAGAGTGGATTTAAACCTGAGCTCTGTGTGGTAAGGTTTTAAGAAGACCATTCTGTGGGGTGAATGTTTTTACTCACGGCTGTAAATACGATACTGCATAAATATGTGCACTATTTATGTTCTCTGGACTGTTTTAAATGCTGCACGGGCTCGTTTTAAATTGTGCATGAGCATTTGTATGGACTGTGTACATGGGGGTTTCTGTGTGGAACCTCGTGTTAAACAAGCACATCTTTTTGTTATTTCAACTGCTGATTGGTTTGGAACGAA
This sequence comes from Acipenser ruthenus, assembly GCF_902713425.1. Classification (NCBI taxonomy): domain Eukaryota; kingdom Metazoa; phylum Chordata; class Actinopteri; order Acipenseriformes; family Acipenseridae; genus Acipenser; species Acipenser ruthenus. Next base: position 41,449,154 of record NC_081193.1, on the reverse strand, counting down.
GCAACCCAGACCCATTCCTAATGGACTGTGTGTTTTAAGAAAGGAACAAAATCACAGCAGTAAAACAAATACCCAACACAGACTGTTTAAGTTTTTATTTAGTCAGGGAATTCCAAGTCCACCAGGATGCTACAACAAGATGTGATTACAGATCTTCACCAGCAGGGGAGTCCAAAACTCCTGCCAAGGGAAATAAAAGTAAATTATTGAAGTAAAGGACTTTGTAACAATAAGTGAACTTAAACTAACCTGGTGATACTTACCTGGATTCCTAAAAGGAGCAAAACTACTGTTACCACACAGACACTTGTGGATTACAAAAGGACTGGTGATCGCGATACTTACCTTGAGTGGACCCGTACCTGGAGACCTCAGAAGGGTGATCACAGTGGACCAGTGGCAACCGGGAAAACCTGGACTGGACTCAAACAATTTCTGTTTAATAAGTGTGTTTTACTTGCGTTGAGATCAGCTAATGCAAGGCCAAGCATAGGGCCTGCAAGAAGTTTGGATAGGTTTTCTTTTATTTATTTTCATTTTCTAAATTTATGTTTTGCTGTGTGCCTACAAAATAATAAAAGTGCCCACTTGAACTGCATTTTTTGTCTGAAGAGTACAATTTCATACTGACAGTTCGGTATGTCCTACCAACAATTAAACAGATCTTTCACAACATATATATATATATATAATTTTCTTTTACAGTAGCATCTTGGAAATGGTGTCCTTTTTTTCAGAACACCCTGGGGAACATTATAAAGTACTTCAGAAACCATACAAACCTTTAGTTTTTTTTCAGCACAATATTTCTTTCTTTATTTTTTTAATGTAAAGTATATTTTATTATGTATACTGCTTAGAGATATATAGAGAGATACAGAAAATGTGTTATTCTATGACCCGTGGGACCTTACAATACTTCCTGAAAGGTTTGTTGAAAAATATTGATGTTTGGGCAAATTACAAGACATTGTTTCACCTGAGTGATTGCAATGACATAATACACATTTATTCTCAAAGTCTTTATAAGCAATGAAGCAATGATGGACACTACTCTCGATTATTTTCTCAAAAAGTACTGGTCGCACTTTGAATAAACTGTTGTAACCAGGTTTGTCTTTTTTCTTTTGGTTTTTGTTGTTGTTCAAGTGCAGGTTTGCAAGACAAAAAATAAACTTGTCATGGGACATTGTTCCCGCAAATCCTTGTGTTGCTTGTAGTGCATCTTTCGTGTTCCAGTATTCTTTCATGTCAGGCTTCCACACTAACTCCCTATTCAGCCACAATCCTAAAACAGAATGTAATCTATTTCGTGTCATACCGCCAGACACTGACCACCATGAAAATAGCCTCTCATACATTTTAGATTTAGCATTTCTTTCCCTGTATTTATTGTTAATTTCCAATGCATATATATTGGACTCGTTGCAGATGTGTTCTTGGAGCTCCATTGAAATCAACAGCTCAAAGAATTCAGCAGGCTGGGTTGCACTGCGTGGAATAAATCTCGGACCACTAACCTCTGTATACTTCTTTATGTTCGATGTTATTTTCTGTTCTGGCAATTCTGTTACTTGGGTCCAAATCGGGACTCTGAAGTTTTTGTTCAACAACTGAATTAAAGGCATGTCTTTGTCTGTACTGTCGTCACCTCCCGCCACATCCTCCTCTTCTTCATCCCCCTCTTCATCCTCCTCTTCTCCATCCTCCTCCTCTTTTAAATCGCTGTCATCACTATCCACATAGCTATACAGTCCCAACCAATTATACTTTTTATCAGCCTCAGAAGCCGTAAAACCTTCAAAACATTCTCCGTCCGAATCGCTTAAAAACGCACTCTCTAAATCCGCCATTTCTCAACTCTCAGCTAGCCTAGGAGACAGGGTTTTCTTCTTAACCAATAAAAAAAGTTGTTCGCTTTACAACCATTTTAATTGGCTAATTTTAACACCAAAGCCCCCTGCTATTGCTCGGCACAGTTTGTTGCTAGGTAAAATTGACCAATTAAAAAAATTACAGAGAGCAAATGGGAGGGCAGATCTATGTCTGAGAATCGATAGTTTAGTCCTCACGCAGCACACCTCCGTGAGCCGATCATCGGTCCTGTAGTACTCTGAGGGTTAATATGATCCTGGTCCTTAAAGGGTTAAAGAAAACTATACAAATCTAAAATCAGCAAGTATGTTACGGCAAAACACACACAATACCAGGAGCTATCTGTGAGTTTTTGGAATACACTCATTGTGGGGCTTGCTCAATGATATCAATAACCTCTTCAACTCCAGATGCAAGAAATTAATGTAATTGGTATTTTTACCCCTGAAATTGGTATAAAATAATAATAATGAAAAGTACGGAAAACACGTTGTAAGGAAAACTGTCATGAATTGTGCATGTAAACACCTCACCTGATGATTTCGATCTCTCCTTCTCGACTTCAAAACACACATCACATTACTAACGCTGCCTTGGGGCATTGTGACAGACACAGGAATCTGAGCTGCAAATCTCAATACAAAGGGGACGCAGCCGGAGCACTGTGTTTTTGTTTGTTTATTTGTGTAGCAGAGGACTGGCGAGTCGGGAGCTGCAGCCACGGAGCCAGCACGGACCCCACGGCACGACTAGCACTGCAGAGCACAGCACAACCCAGCACCACCGTACTACAACCGGAGCACTTTCCCATGCACTTGTGCATTACTGTACTGTGGTATTACTTTGTTTGGGACTGAAAACCTGCGGTTTAAAACGACGAGTTTTCAGTTCCAAACAAAAAGATTTCACAAAATAATAACATAGTACAGTGATTATTATTAATTGGTAATTATAAGACTGTTTTGACATTCACTTTGCCACCCACACCACTCACCACATGACAGACATGTATACAAAGAGATCAGATTGGAAAAAAAACCAGAATAGACGGTAAACCTTGACGTATGCAGGAACGGCATGGTACTGCAAGCGCACGTGCGTACGTCCTGGAGCTGAAGTTGTTAAATAAAGAAAAAAAAAGGGTATGGGTATGGCGATTCTGGTGAATGAGGTATCTATTAAGTTTGGCATAAGGGGCGTATTATGAGTTTATTCTTTAGAGAACTAGCCTAGATATAATTCTCTGAGGAAGCCCATAATACAAACAGTCCTCATTAAAAAGGTGTGTACTGTAACACTTTCTCAGACAACAGGCTATTACATGCTGGCTCCCTATTGAGTTTCATCCCATTAAAAAGCATATTCATTATAACTTACACATCAAAATAGAAAGCAAAATGTTGCTATAAGAGTGTAATGCATGATAATTAAAACAGCATGACCAAAAAATCACTTGTGTAAACACATTACATTTTCATTTTTAATACATACTTGTTACCCACTGTCAAAACCATAATGAACGCAGTTTAAAAAAAAAACTAAACTAAACTAAAAAACAGCCAGTATGATAATGTTCCAATGGGAAATATGTGGCCCATTTAGTTTTAGTTATACAATACACAGTGTATTTACAATTAATGTTTTACTTCCAAGCCTACAGTAAAAATACCTTAAGTGTAAGGAAACCACATTTTAAAATTGAACATCTTGGTTTTTTTTTTAATTTGGTATGTCTGGCCCCTGTAAAATAATTTGTATCCATTTAAAAATGCTGTAGAATACTACTGTTCTATCAAAAAATCAGATCATACTCTGATGTTATTTATGAGTACTGGTATTTTTGGCAGAAATATAGTAATTTTTTATTAGGGGTATTGCCAACTCTTGACTGTATTTGTTACTGTAGCAACACATTCCGAGATCAGAATACTAAACAAAACTTTGTTTGCTCTTTCAGGCCACACCACCCTCCTCCTCTTCTGTTGCATCAGAAAGCTTGACTTATTTATCAATAACACTTGTACTTGGAGAGCAGATGTATTGGCAATACCTTCCTTTGGGACAATGTATGTTTTTCAGTAGAATGCTTCTCTTGTTGGTCCATCCCCCATTATGGTAGCATAATGACTAAAAACTAAATGTTTTAATATGTTTGTAAGCTAGTAGTCAACTATAAGAAATATCCCTTAAAAAAAGTGTGATCTCTCAAAATATTTTAACATTGTATTTCACATTTGTTAAAGTTAAATTGTGGCCATTTTGGATAACACTAACACTATATACTATGGGCCTCATTTATGAAAGGGCACTAAATGTAGCTGTAATGTGCACCATAAAACAAAATTTACTGCCCCATTTACTAACAGAGAATGCATTAATTTCCGTGCACAGTATTTGGCTAATTTACATACCATAGCATGCACACTACGTGTATTGTGAGCGATAATTTAATGTGTACGATAATGTTAGAGACTTACCCGTGATCACTGTGATATCAAAAGCCCCAGCAGTCCAGGCATATCTTTTGGTCAGTGGCTTACTGTGAAAGGTGGAGGTGGTTTACATTGACCGAAAATGAGCGATCAACAGACGCAGCCCTCCGCAGGGGAAAGGCAGAGGCAACGCAATCTAAAACTGCGCACACAGGAGTTAGAAATTCTAGTGGAGGAGGTTGTTTTACATTATAATGCCTTGTTTAGTCCAGTGTTTTATTTAACCACTCCATTATTTGTACCAATGTTATGAACTATAAAATAAAGTCTAAGAAATGGGCCTCATTTACGAAAGGGCACTAAATATTAAGGTGCATCATAATTGCAATTAGTGTGCATGCTCACGATTTCCGCATTTACTATTGCAATGCTATTCATTATCACACGAAGTAGTGGGCATATTATGGCGCACACTGATTTTATTGTACCAGACTATTATAATCTGAATGAATATGTGATTTATATGGGAACGCATTATAATTAGGGGTCTACTTAAATCGCGGTAAATTTATGTATTTTTCACGGGTATGTTGTGGAATAAAATTAGGATTTTGCGGATCTGTAAACATTAAATAAACCTAAGTAGACAGTATTTCAGAACACCTAAAAAAAGTGGTACTTGCTTCCTTACTAAAACAGAGTACTGTCATTTGTTATTATTATTATTATTATTATTATTATTTATTTCTTAGCAGACGCCCTTATCCAGGGCGACTTACAATCGCAAGCAAATACAAAATACATTCAAGTGTTACAATACAAGTAATACAATTTGTTAAAGGCAAGCATGCAGCATCCCCCTGCAGTTGACTTGCCCATACATTGAGACTGCACGTTCTGCATCCACTGAATTGGTTGGAAGTTAAGGCAAAGCTTTGCCAAGTTATACAGATGTGGAAATCGATTACAAACAGCCCCAAAACTTGCTTACCCAAGGGCATCTGGCATACTTTAATAAAGGCAATGTATGCAGCACATTAGTTGTCACGTTATTTGTCCCATCCAATAATCTATTTTATCAGTACCGAGTTAAAACAAAGAAAACGTGGCTATTCAGGTCTAAAATTCCAACTGCGAAAAAGTAAGCAGCAGGTTGAAGCGAGGTGGCTGTGCTGGATCGTTTTAGTACTGATTTAACTTGCACACAGGAATACTTTTAGTCTGGGCTGACTTTCCAGTTTGGTTTCTGAAAGCTGTTTATTTTATGTTCTGTTCAGCAGCCTCTGTAGTAGCCTTTTGTTTAATGTGTGATTCTGAAGCTAAATTGCGATTGACCGTATTTTCTCCAAAGACATATTAAGATATGCAAAACAATTACCTCAGTCTGCATGTACAGTTTCTTTGGGAAATATCTTGAAATGATCATCAGCCGAAATATACTTTGCTTTTTTTGTTGTCCACTTCTACTATTTTACCTCTAATGCTGAAAACAACCTAAATCAAAACAATGCAGCACCAACTTTGTCCCACCCCCTACTGCACACTACAGATCACATAAAAGCAGTAAAGACACACTGATAGGCTGATTAAAACTTTGTCATTTGAATAGTAAACAAGAACGTTAACCGCTTTGTGTAAATGTTAATTGTGGACGTTTTTTGTTTGTTTGTTTTTTGCTTAAGTGCAATGCACACGGGACGACGAAGGAATAAAAAAAGCCTATCTACAGAAGGAAGACATGTAGTTTGCGTCGCTTGCGGTGTGCAGTAGTTCATTTAAACGAGGTTTCTTTTTTTTCCTCTCTGTACTTGCTTGTATGCATTGGCCCCTAAGAGGTGAATTTCGCGGTGACCCCTCCATTTCACGATTTCCACGAAATCGCGATTTAGGTAGATCCCTAATTATAATGTATTTAAATGAGTCACCCCTCTCTGAATAATGAGATGGGCTTTATTCATACCGTTTTTACTAAAGAGCGATAATCGTAGTGTGCACCTTAAAGTGAGTGAAAATTAGTTTGTTTGAAAAATAGGCTTTATCCACTGATAGGGTGTCAGGAGGTGAGTGGTGCAGGTGAATAAGTGAATGTCCAACAACAAGTTTCACAATGAAAAATGGTCCGTATTTATTAACTCAAATGATAATTCGCCCCTACCAACAATGATATTGGGCATACACGGTAGGATTACAGTCCTGGAAATAATAATAATAATAATAATAATAATAATAATAATAATAATAATAATAATAATAATAATAATAATAATAATAATAATACACAATTAGTAATCCCAGCGGTGCACGGCCAGTGCTCTCCCTTGGACAAACAAAAAGACAAACAAAACAGCGCTCCGGCTCGTTAGTCACCTTAAGAGGTCGTACTCACGTATCTGCGTCCCCTTTGCACTGCCAGAACTCCTCCCCGCGATCAGCCCAGCGCCATGGTTTGTCCAGACTGTTGTGCGAGACTGTTGGAGCCAGCGTGCACTATAAATATATTTTCTTTTTTTTAAACCAGTTTTAGGAAAGGTGCACAAAAACCGAAGGAAAGAAATGTAGCTTTGTACCTGTTGGCGTTGGTCTTGAAACGACTTAGCTGAAACTGCATTTAAAGGTAATCTGATTAGTGTATTTTTATTGAGATGATACACTTCTGAAGTACTGTATTCCATGTTTGTGTATTTGCTGCGCATACAGACGGAGTATGCTGCCTTCTTGTTTAATAATGCATGCTTACCCTTAAGAAAAAAAATGGTGTGTATTGGGACCTGTGCAAGTATTCTAAAAGCATGTTTAGTTTAATTACAGTGCTGTGTGTAATTAGACTATTCGGGAAGGTAATAGTTGTCGTGACCAGGTCTGTCTTGCCCTTTCTGCTAAGTTTTTGTACTATTGAAACGTACGGTACATTGAGAGTGTGTTCTTTTGATAATATTGTCACGTAAATAGTTATGTTTTCACCTTAGATTGGAACTTTTATTTCTCAACATGTTAGTTCATTTGATGTTAAATAGTGATCCATAATGTGTGCTAAGTTAAAAGTTAAATATTTTAATAAAAGGACTGCTTATCTTAATCTAACATTAGTATCTGCCCTATTTTAGCATAAACATTAGCATATTTCCCTATATAGTTGCGTTCTTCTGTAGGATAGATGTAAAGCAATAAAAAGCTAATTTCCAATGTCAAAGAATTTAATGCTTTTGCCAAAACATTCATTTTCAATCAGTACATTTAGTTTTATATTACAGTTTAAAATTATGACGTTATTGAAGTTATGAAACTGTCATTTCAAAATCTCATATCTCATGGGGAGCCCAATTTAAAGTCTGTACATGGTCCGTACAATTTTTCAAAACAGACATCAGGTTATACACGAGCACACAGAGCGATTGCTAGGTTTTGCCTAGGGCGGCAAGTTGCCTAGAACCGGCCCTGCAGTTACCTATTGCATTTATTTAACAAATCTTTTTCTACTTGTATAAGAGCTTATGGCAGAATTTCAAACAGTTTTTGCCATGATTATACAAGACCTTGTCCTTTGCAATCTTGCCTTCGCTGTTGTTAATAGTAAATGGCCAGATCATTTGCTTTAAAACATCAACAGTGGGGTCTTACTCTTATAAAGAATATAATAAAACCACTGCTGCAGAAATTCAAATTGTCAAAACACCAGCAGATGCATTACTACAGGTAGTTCATAGCCAGTGTGATTATTTGGTTTGATGTACTGTCGGATACTGACAAGATACAGACAACAGTATGACAGCTAATAATGAGAACTGTAAATCTCCTCCTGGATGACTGCCATACTTCTACATTGTCAGTTGTTTGACACACACCAGGTTGTTACAAGAAGCATATAATAATAATAATAATAATAATACCTCCTGTTTTTTGCATAAATCAATTTTGGCCAATCACTCAATTAACCTAAGGTTTTACATTGAATATCTGCTTCACTTTATTCCACAAAAGCTCTGTTTTTACATTAAGAAATGTTTAAAACAACAATGCATTCCATGTTTCCTAAAACAGCTTGTAAAGCTATCTAAATAATTCAACTGGTCTCAGATAAAAATAGAAACTCAATATAATTAACACCACATAAACATTTCACTGATTATTATTATAAAGTATGCAGCTGACTACTTTTGCTCCTCCTATTTATCACAGGTCATTTTTTGTTCCAGATTTAGTCGCATCCCTTAGGTCTTCTGTCAGAAAACAAGCAGGCTCAACCAGTAATATAAACCCACTGACGTTCAGCATACTGTTGTGCTGAAATCATTTCTAAGCTCTGGATGAGAAAGGGATCAGTTTTCTTAATGGTTAGCCAGGGGAGTCAGCTTAGCAGTTATAAAGCCCAGATAAAGGTGCAGAAATCAAGTAGGCAACTCAAATAAGTTAAACAGAAAAGCTTCTGCATCAGCAAACAATTGATCAGTGTTGTCAGTAGATTCATAGTTGTCTTTTTTATTAAAGGCACATGTTTTGTATATTTATACTGCATTTTAATGTATAGGCTAGCTTTCTTTTTTTGTTATTATGAAACATATTAATGTCAGTAACTATACTTTAATAAAATAAAATAATTAATATGTTGCTACCACAGATACCTCTGGTTAGGATATATGATAAAAGAAAAAATCTAAAATAAATCATGAGTTAAAGGTTTGTAAATAGGGCCCATTGTATTCCAATTTAATGGAATATTGTAATTTGTATGTTTTTGTTATCAGCTGGATCCTCTTTTTTAATTAAGAAAGAAAACAACTATGAATAGAAGGCCAATTTTCATTCAGGTAAATAAATATACAATAACCAATTACTTTTTGTCATTAATTTTGTCTGGTAAAATAGTCCTCAATGCCCTCTTTTAATACTGGTTTAATGCTTGACTGTGAATGAGGTAAGGCGGTGGTCTGACCTCCTTCCTAATACAGAGGCTAGCATCTTGTATAAACACAAACAGACAAATGAAAGAGGAAAACAAATCTCTGGAGGAAACCTCTGGGGATATAAGGATAAAAGTTGCCTCCCTTCTAAATGTTTTTTGATTTTTTGTAGCATTATATATATATATATATATATATATATATATATATATATATATATATATATATATATATATATATTACCTCAAAGAGCCAGCTGCCCAACGTTTCGATATGTTGTACATATCTTTCTCAAGGGAGCCAGTGTTTGAATCAAAACATTGGAGGTATTTATAGGTTTTTGACAGCATGACAACTACTTGTTATTGTTTACATTCAAATCCACGATGTAATGGTGTTCTATATATTGTGACATCATTTTTACTTCTATCTTTGAATCTGTATTAATTCTAATTAACACTACTTTATATAAACTTATATTTTTATTATATCATGCAATGCTGGCTCTGAGGATCAGTCTAGATTTGGCCTCCCCAGCGCATCAGCATGCACAGCTTTTGAATGAATTTTGTTTATTTATTTAAATGTTATATATTTATTGAAGTTAATTAGTTCATTCTTTTCTGTTGAGTCCCGCTGGCATAATCGTGTTCAGTCTATTTATCCATTTACTTTCTTTTATTCTTCTATATGTCGCATATATAAAATTATGTAAGGTATGCAAATATATTTGTAAAGATAAAATTGAAATCACAAATAGAGAAAAGAAAAACGCACTCAATCTTAAAAAATCCCTCACGCAAAACTAGTAACCTTGTTTATGGTATATTTTGCCAAAAATGTAATAAAATTAAATATGTAGGAGAGACAGGTAAATATTATACAAACACATACAGAATCACCTATCAAACATAAGAAATACAAAAGTAAATGAACCAGTGGTTCAGCACTTTACAAAGAACAAACATAACATGAATGACCTAAAATTCATAGTCTTAGAAAAAAAAATCAGACAATGTACAATATAGAAGAATAAAAGAAAATAAATGGATAAACTCAGTACCATGATACCTGAAGGTTTAAATAGAAAGGAATAGTAGATCCATACATCATCAACTACAGTATGTGGTGAATGACATCACAATCACATTAATAGATTTAAATAGAAATAAATGAGTGTAGTTGCCATGACATCCAAAGCCTATAAGTACCTCAACTATTAGTTTTCAAACACACTTTCCCTTGACAAAGGTATGTAAACATACCGAAATGTTCGGAAGTGGGGAGGCCGCACTTTGGTTGATCCCCGGAGCCAGCATCGCAGCCGTTGTGTGTGCTGATGCGCCAGGGAGGCAAAATAAGCTGATCCCTGGAGCCAGCATTACACTTCAGCCATTAACACCAGACAGAAGGATATCTACATCATCATATGGAAGGAAACGTAAATGGAGGGAGACACATATGGATCACATTAGTTTACTGTAAAGCTACGTCTTAGTTGGTGCTTATCTTGGCGAGAGCCGAGTTCAAATCAGCATGAAGTTTTAACATCTACTCTCGTGTAATGGAAATCATTCAGAAATAGGGTATTTTACTGGGTAAAATATAAAAAAATCGAATTCACAAAATGATGACCGGTATTAGAAACAATCATTCTGTATATTTATATAATCGCTTAACACCAAAATTGCTATAGTATTAAGAAACCATCACGGTGCATTGGTTAGTCGTGAGAGGAAATTATTTATAGCAGCTTGAAGAGCGCCATTTACTTTTGAAGGGGAAAAGAATGACAGGAAAGCAAGTCTCAGTCTCGCGATCATGAACCTTGGTGACTGAAGGCTGGTCCTGATGACCCCGGAGACCTGGAAAACATAAAATGTTAGTCCCCTACTCACTGGAGAGCCGCAGCGGCAACTTGGATGTGGAAAGCCTGCATCTGTGAGGGGAAAGACAGCATCCTGACAACATTCTAGGATGAAACACAAACAAGACAAAGCAGAATAACTTTAGACAACCTAAAGGAAAGCTATCCACGCAGTGGAGAGGAAAAAAACACCTTTCTTTTGTTCTTTCTTTAGGTGGAAACCTCTGGTAGTCCTGGCGGAGAGGGCGCCCTCTCTGGCAAGCTGGCAAGGGATGATTCAACTGCTGACGATGTCCAGCGACCTAGAGATTTTATAGTATGCTGGTTAAGGCCTGCTCTTCCAGCGGAAGTTACCGCTCTGATTCTGAAGGAGTGCGGAGTGAAGAATTGCTGTGGCAGGCCTGCTTTAGCTATGAGTGAGGACAGATGGGAGGAGAACCAGTTTCTTGTAATGATGGTCTTTTAACAGTCAGAGAACAGAGGGTCCGATTGACTGGGGTTCTTGAGTGCTAGAAGTTTTGCTGGAGAGCTGTAGAGACATAAAGGAGAGTTAATCTTAGACAGTTGAATACAGTGACCAGAGCGAAGTTGATCTGTTATTTTTTTTTTTTTTTGATGATCTCTGGAATAGCATGAAGTGCTGCTCTTGCGTGCAGTAGAACTCCTGATGATGGGAAGTTGAAGGGGGACGATACCGTGAATTTATTGCATCTTATGAATCCGAAGAATGCTGTTATGCAGATAGCTTCCATCACTATGTTGTCCGAGGGATTGAAGCATCCTCGTCGAAGGATGGAGACCACTTTGAAGAGTATGTCCGTCATGATTGGCAACCTGTTGGGACATACAGGAGGGAGGGATTTCTCCATTCCTCGGAGGGTCAGACGGACAGTAGGCAAGGAGAGGAGGATGGGTGCCGGGATGCACTGAAGATGCTAGTGGTGATAGGAACGAATAGAAGAAGGAGAAAGATGGTTATTGTCTTGGAGGTGAACAATGAATGTCATGATCCCGGTGTGGTTGAACTGCACTGGGATTATCTGCTGTTGAGCACAGAATCGAGAGTACGCATTCCATGCAGTACGACATGACATGCAGAATATAATAATGGGCGGATTGTAGCAGTCTAGAAAGAGATATATTTAATCCATGATTAATTGGTAGAGCAGATGAGGTTGCAGTGGGTGAAGGGCTGTGGCTGGCATGAGATGGTGGAATCTGGAGACCCTCAATGATTTGACGTCTTAGTTGGGGTGATACAGAGGGGTGTCTGATGGCTGTTGTGGGCTGAGCTGCAGCGGAAGCTGAGGCTAGATTGTACTGAGGAGCTTCAGTCTCCGCTGGCTGGAGAATGCTTGAAGTGCTGGGGACAGGAGGGGCTGCTGTTGCAGCAGGCCGCTTCTCTAGAGCATCAAGCCTGGCATTGATGGTAGACATTGAGTCCGCCAGAGGCTGTAGGAAGCCGATGATGTCGGCAAATATCTCTTCATGGATACTGGCGGCCCTGGTGGATGCAGCCACTGATACCTGTGAGATGTCGCCCCGGGTCTCTGTAGCAGACGGCTGGTCTGGATCCTGACTTGCTGAAGCTGCTGCTGCACTTGGACGCCTAGCGGGACCACGCAGCTGGAGGAGGGGGGAAGACCGGTTCGGCAGACATGACTTTGCAGAGCATGTGATCATGTGATTAGTCCAGACCCAATGAGAAACTATCATCCTCTATGGTTGCTAAGGAATAAAAAACACAATAAAAAAAATTAAACATGTCTACTGGTGCCAGATTTTAATGTTGCTGGCGCTACATGAGGTAAACCAAATTTTCACCCATGAGCGTTTTACGTGCACGTAACAAACACACTAAATCTCGCGGCACATTAAGCTTCATGGCAGTCCAGTTGAGCGCGGGGCCCCCTAAATGGTGGGGGCCCTAAGCAGCCATCTTTGCCTTAAGGCTGGTCCTGAATATGACTTACCCGAATACAGATACAGATACGGATAATGGACCCTCTGCACACTTACAGATGCACATTGTCTCCACACCTGATAATAACACAACCCTAGAACTGTTTTTAAATAAACTTTTTTAAATAGAAAAAATAAATAAAATTGTGGCCCCCGTAGAGTAGGTTACAACTAAAACTAGACAGTGTTTTTGTGAACAAAAGCAAAGTATCTCCTGTGACACAGTATACATGTTAACGTCAAAAAAGGAATGGAAAATTAAATCAATATTATTACACCAATTGGTTGTCAACTCAACTATTGTTCTAACCGTCCATATTTGTCATTTGGTAACAAAACAGATTTACAAAGTTACACAAATATCTTTCAATTACCTGTTTGATCCACTATATCACTACTTCTATGGAGTTGCATAACAGATTTCAGAAGGGTGTTTGTTAAATCTACAACGTATACCTATTCGCTTCTAGCACCTCTGCATTTTCACAAAAAATACTTACCGTAAATCTTTAAATAAATGTCCAGCGTTTACGTACAATATTTGCCAGTAGCCCCGGCACCTATTGGAGACCGGCAACTATACGAGACTGTGTTTATTATATAAGATCACTAACATCTGCAAATACTTCAGATGCAAGCATGAAAAAGGTGACTACACACAGCCTTATAGAAACGACATAAGTAAATTACAACATTCCAGCAATGTCGTTAGAGGTTGTGTCCGTGGGTAATAACAGTTTGTATTGTACACTCCCAAGTATAAATGAAAGTATATGTTGGTAAACAAGGATATGCAAAACGTTGGAAAATGAACAAGCAGAAGAACAAATCCATATTGCAAAGCTCAATTGCATCTACCACTGTTATTAATAATAATAATAATAATAATAATAATAATAATAATAATAATAATAATAAAATAATAATAATAATAACAGTAAAATCCACTAAAGACAGCCCTGTGAATATCGGAACACAAGTGTGTATTAAGGTAGGCTTGCAGCACAATAAAAAAACAAACACGGTTTTAAAATTAATAAAAGCAATAAGTATAATCTTTATTAACACATATTATATTTATTGATCACCCTCAAAACATGTACATTGGTAAGCATGGACAATCGATGAAAAATTAACCAGCAACGAATCTTCAATACAAAACAACCACATGAAATACTGTGTTAATATGACTGTGTAAAAAAATGCAACCCTGTAAATATAAAAAAATAAGTTCATACTGTTGGCCCAAAACACACTCAAAAATGCTTCAAACTGTTTTTAAGATTAACATCAAAATGAATACAAGTACCAGTTTTATCACAAAATCAAAGCAAAAGTGACTCATTTGTTTTTATAACGTGTACATTGATAAATAAGAATGCTGGAAAAGCAGCAAAATACGAATATTCATTGCAAGACTCAAATGCACGAAATACTGTTAATACAAAAAACAACAAAAAATACACGTACAGAAAACAAGTTTGTATTTGGATTACTTTCAGCACGCTCAAAAAAGCTTCACAACTGGTTTTAAAATAAATAACGTCATTAAAAAAAAAAAAAACTGTATGAATTACGTGTACCTTAAAATAAATTAAATTCAGTTTTCTTATAATTCATCCTGAGCCTCAGGGTCTCTTCATCGCTATTGAAAAACAAACTGGTAAACTTGCTGTACAGCCATGTGTGTGTATTGGCTGGAACATTCAGTGACGTGCATTATATTATTATTCATAACCTGGCATTTGAAAGAGACCTGGCATCTATTTACCATATTTCCCAACAGCCCCAGCGCCTATTAGAGACCGGCGAGTATTGGAGACCGGTGATTATTTGAAGTTTTACGGTATGTATGATCTGTTCAAGCCCCTAGGTTTTTTAAAACTACCATCAGTTATGAATTCTAAAGTCCTTCCTAAGTCTCTATGAGAGGGGTTAGAAAGCCACTGAGCAGCAGAGGAAACAGCATCATATAAACAGCCTCATTGATTTTGTTCAGATTGACCCACAGGACTTGAATATCACCCTCCTGTTGTTACCAGGATATTTATCTAAAATGAATTCACTGGTGGTACTGTTATCTCAATGAACAAGACACTATTATAAACCTATGGATGACTTCACCCCTCTTTCAGTAAATCTGACTAAATCTAGTTGGCCTTAGCATGTTGAAATCAAATACATGTCTTCATTAAACCTATTGCAAGCCAAAACCTGACAAAAAAGAAATCTTCACTGCCAATACTACAAATCAATGTCTGCAGTGGTTTGCATAATGATATTTGTAGGCTAAAATGTAGGGGGGAAACTGTGATTTAGAATGATCTCAAACGTTGAGGTAATCCTTAAAATGTTGTGACGACAGCAGTCTTCCATGCAGGAACTGTTTATAGACGATGGACTTTAACTGTCAGGGAAATGAAAACAAATGGTATAGCACTACCCAGAGGAAAACAGAATTGATTTGCATTAACAATCGTGTGTTCGGTGCTGTTCTGTATTTATTTTATTCAGCAAGAAAGGGATTACCCTCTGATTTTCTGACAAATTCGGGGATTTAAGATATCTGAATATTATTCACAACTTATTTATACATTTAATTATATTGTTTTTTTAGTATAGTAAAGTGCATCTCAAATAACTAACATAACATTCTGAATTCTGTTGACATATGCAGATACAATTCACAAAGGGCTTATAGAATGAATATTACAAATTGTGTTATAATTGTGTTATAAACAGTACAGTACATTTTCAGCTCCGATGACCCCACTTGTTTCTATACTTTACCATGAATTAGGTGGATTCCACACACAATCATGGCAAAACCACACAGACCTACAGTAAGCAATATGCTAGCCAGTTAGTAAGAGAAAAAAAAAACCACTTGTATCTATTTGTGTGTGTGTGTGTGTATATATATATATATATATATATATATATATATATATATATATATATATATATATATATATATATATAATTACAGAATATCAGACCACAAACTATGTTTGTACATTTTAAAATCAGGATCATCCTCACTGAGTCCAGAGTCTCTGTTTTATTGACATATCAGGGGCAAGAGGCTTATACAACGGTCATCCTGTACTGTACTGCACATAACACAATTAGTAATATTTATACTATGGGCTGTTTAAATATAATCCATAGCAGGACCAATTACAATACAGCACCCCCTGATCGATAGCCTTCCATAGTCAGTTATGGTTCATAAAACTAAGCACATTTCTGTTGGAATTTTCTTTTGCATAATAAACATTTTTTCAACTAAGTCGTCCAAAAAGACCAACTTTAATATACCATTTTTTTTTTTTGATGGAACAAAAAAAGAAGAGGAAGGAGGAGGGCAATATAGTTAATCATCCAGCTTACCGAGTAGCACACTTAACACTAGAAGGACCGGAGATAAACTCATACCTAGAAGACCCGCAGCAGTCTTTTTGACGGCTGTATTCAAAACCTTGTAAATAGTATAACAAAAGGAGAAACAATCGGAAGTAATTTGTTTTTTTTATTGAGAATGTTACATAAACATCTGAAAAACCGAAGCATTTTATATATATATATATATATATATATATATATATATATATATATATATATATATATACTGTATATATATGAACATTTATTTTACAAATCAAAACAAGAAAATATAAATAAATAAACATCAGAACAGACGTCGGTTTACAACATACATATTTGTAAAACTGAAACGATAGCAATACATTTTTAACTTTTCAACAGCAATTGGTTTATTATCAGATGAGCAAAAGAGCAATAAATAAACTTAGAAGAAAACATTTTACAGAAGAGCACAGCACAAGAAGTTATACAGTGCCTTGCATAAGTATTCACCCCCCTTGGACTTCTGCACATTTTGTAGTGTTACAACCTGAAATTAAAATGGATTTAATTGGGATTTGATTTACACAACATACTTAACACTTTGAAGGTGCAAAATATTTTTTATTGTGACATAAAAGTTAATCAAACAAAAAAAAAGACATTTGTTGGTTGCATAAGTATTCACCCCCCTGAGTCAATACTTGGTAGAAGCAACTTTGGCAGCAATTACAGCTGTGAGTCTTTTTGGGTAAGTCTCTACCAACTTTGCACATCTGGATCCTACAATTTTTGCCCATTCTTCATGGCAAAATTGCTCAAGCTCTGTCAAGTTGGATGGGGACTGTTGGTGAACAGCAATGTTCAAGTCTTGCCACAGATTCTCAATCGGATTGAGGTCTTAGCTTTGACTGGGCCATTCTCTTGGTATTTATTTTCGCTGGTGCCGATGTTAATTGACTGACCAAAACAGCACAGCTGGCAAGCAGGCGCCAGCCTTTGAAAAGGCTGATTGAAAAAAAATAGACCGTCAGTCATTCACTCAGGCAGAGAGTAGAGTCTAATCTAATTACAGCTGAACACATTGCGGACTGGGAAATAAAAATAATAAAGTTGAATATCGTTCTGTATAATCACAATACAATTGTATTCAATGTGACTGCTCCCGGGGCTTTTAAGTATAGTGTAATATATCTCCTTTATTTCTGCACTCCCGTGTTTCATGCTTCGTGAGAATATTTAATACATAAGGACAGAAAGGTACATGAACTCGCAGCCCCATATGTGTTACACAACTGGAGAAAATTACATTTTCAAAATAAAAACCGCCAAAATGTACTGCCGCGGGGCTTCTAGTGTTAAGGCACCAGCATGTGGATGGCAGGTTGAACCATTGCTCTCTTACAGCTTTAGGGAGGAAAATCGGTTGACAGTTAATCTCATTTTGCTTCAGCTGCTCATACTGGTGAAGTGCCTGACAAGTCCAGGTGGAGACTAGCCAGGCTGGGCCTCACATCCAGGGATCAGTATCTTAGTAAACATGGAAAACAACTCCATGGTTCCACAGGTGCTGAAACATTTAGGTCACATTTCTAAAATGATGGAGTAGGATGGGTGATTTGCTTGACAACATGGTTAGACGTGCTATGAGTATGTACCTGAGCAACAACATTGTGTTTATTAGGCTTACACACATGACGTTTTGTTTCTGAAGCTGATGGTCCATTTCAGGCTGGCTAATGAAATTTGTAAGGAAAAATGTCTCCTTCTGTTCTGTAGTTGCTGAAGAACACAGAGCAAGAGATAAGGGCTGAGCTTCAGGCATCACAACAAAAAGCAAAATGTGTAATTTGATTTAACTTGACATCTACAGCATTCTTTATACAGAGCTTGAATATAGTGGAAGTCACAGGGACTGAGCCATGCTTGACCTCTTGTATTTTTAACTTAAATACAAATGACAACAGTCTAATAATGCTTTGGATTCAGCCTAACATAAATAAATGTTAAAATAAATATCTTGGTTCAAATAAAGTTGACTAGAAGTGGAATTCAGGTCACAGCAGGCACATGACAAATTTTTTTAAAATGATTTTTGTCCTAAATAATTTGATAGGTGTTTGTAAACAGCAATAATTGGATGTGTGACAGGGACACAGAATACAGGAACAATAACAAATGCAGTACTGCAGGGCAAAAGACGTGGCGCACGCCGTTTATTTAAACAAAAATAAAATAAATATTTAAACATAAAACACACTGCCCACAGAGAGAAAATAAAAGTTTAAACTAAACACAAATCTCAAACACAAAAAAACAAAACAGACCCTAGGTCAGGCTGGGCAGTTGCCTTCACTGTTCCTACACTTTCAGTTTTGTTTTAACTTCACTGTTTCTCCCGTGTCTCTCTCACATGCACGTTCCTCCTCCAAACACCTACCACGAATGCAGAGCTGCAAGCTTTTATGCAGGTGACCATCTCCCGATTAGCAACAAATTAATCACTTAATTCGGGAGATGACCACCTTCTACACAAGGTTTTTAAATTGTGGATGGGGCTTCCCATCCACGCTGCCAAACAAAACCTTGCCGTCATACACACAAATACGTATAAATAATAATAATAATAATAATAATAATAATAATAATAATAATAATAATAATAATACAAAACAAATATACTTTATAGGAGCAGGACTTTGCCCTGCCCCCTTCTCACGTACAGGGCTCCTGGCCCTGTTACAGGACCATATAGACTATAGATTACAGACCACTCTAAAGCTTTCAGATCATCTCATGAAAACAAGCTGTGGTAGTCATATTGCCTTTATCTTGGATCTGATTGGAGGTTGCCATCCCTGCTCTCCCACTAGTGGAAGATGTTATCTGTCATGATCATATTTTAGCAGACTGTGACATGTAGAGGTCACCATTGGCATGTGACAATAGTCAGCAACAGTTGCCCCTTTTAGCTGTCAGTGCATCATATCAACAACTTTACACTTGTTTAACTTGTCCTGTCAAATAGATTTAGTGGAGCCGTCTATATGTATGCCAAACTTATAGAATTACTTACCTACATAAAGTATTAAGAATCAGTAGGAAAAAAAATGCATCATGATAAACAAGCAGCATGAGTATCCATGTATTCATGTATCAGAAGATTTGTATTAAAGTAGCCCAACTTAAATTCCCCTGTTTGCCTGAGCAACGTAATGGGGAAGAAACAGTTTGTGCTATTGAGACGAGAAATTATGCAGGTACATTTTATGTGGTGTACTTGTATACTGAGAAAAGTAATTAGTACGGAGTCAGGTGCGCTGGAATCAGTTCCTTACATGATCCACCCCAACATTGTTAAAAATGCTGCCGTAGAAAGAGGGGGGGAAGTGTTTTTGTCTGATTTTTAACTCAAGCGTGAATCCTTGTAGACTCTCATTGATTTCAAAAGGAGCCTGTTTGCAAATGGTATCAAGCTTTTTCGATTAAAACTCAAGCCTTTCTGTTTTTTTTTTGTTTACATACTTCCCTTTGGTTTATACCAGTGATTTACATCGGTCAAAATCAAACTTTACAGCCACAGTATGTATGCAAACTATCGATTTTTTTAAAAATAAAAGTCCTGTTTAAATGTCCACATAGGTTCAAGCAAGGATAAATGTATATATATATATATATATATATATATTACACAGTGCCTATAGAAAGTCTACACCCCCTTGAACTTTTTTCACATGCCTCAGAGTTTCATGCATTTGAATGAGAATTTTTTTTCCACTTATCTACACACCATGCTCCACACTGTTAAGGGGAAAAAAGTTTTTATTGAGAAAAAAATTATATATTAAAAATAAAAAACTGAAAGATCATAATTGGATAAGTCTCCACCCCCCTGAGTTAATACTTGGTGGAAGCACCTTTGGCAGCAATTACAGCTGTGTCTGTTGGGATAGATCTCGATGAACTTTGCACACCTAGATTTGGCAATATTTGACCATTCTTCTTTACAAAACTGTTCAAGCTCTGTCAAGTTCCTTGGGGAGCGTTGATGGACAGCAGTCTTCAAGTCATGCCACAAATTTTCGATTGGATTTAGGTCAGGGCTCTGACTGGGCCACTCAAGGACATTTACCTTTTTGTTTCTTAGCCACACCAGTGTAGCTTTGGCTGTATACTTTGGGTCGTTGTCATGCTGAAAGGTGAACTTCCGTCCCAGTTTCAGCTTTCTTGCAGAGGGCAGCAGGTTTTCCTCAAGGACCTCTGTACTTTGCTCCATTCATTTTCCCTTCTATCCTGACAAGTGCCCAAGTCCCTGTCGATGAGAAACATCCCCATAACATGATGCTGCCACCACCATGCTTCACAGTAGGGATGGTGTTTTTTGGGTGATGCGCTGTGTTGGGTTTGCGCCAAACATATTGCTTTGCATTTAGGCCAAAAAGTTCCATTTTAGTTTCTTCAGACCACAAAACTTTTTGCCAATGGCTACAGAATCTCCTGAATGTTTTTTTTTGCATACTTCAAACGGGATTCAAGGTGGGCTTTCTTGATTAATGGCTTCTTGCCACCCTATCATACAGGCCAGATTTGTGGAGTACTTAGGATATTGTTGTCACATGTACACTTTGACTAGTCTTGGCCATAAAAGCCTTGACCAGACTGCACCCAGCTACCTCCAGACCCTCATCTCTCCCTACACCCCCACTCGACCTCTCTGCTCCGCATGCACTAGAAGACTGGCTCTACCTCCGCTACACTCCCCTGCCTCCAGAGCCCGCTCCTTCTCCACCCTTGCTCTGCAGTGGTGGAATGACCTTCCTACAGATGTCAGGACTGCCCAGTCCCTGACCACATTCCGGTGCCTCCTTAAGACTCACCTCTTCAAACAGCACCTGTAGAACTCCTCTGTTTGTATCCTGGGACACTATCAACCTTCATTTAAATGTGCTTTATTTTGCTCTTATCTGCCCCCTATTTTACTGCATTTAATCCTGTACTTCAGAATACTGTAATCTGCCAAGTGTTTAACCTGTAGTACTTTGTATTTAATCATATCCTGATGTAACTATCACTATTTAATCATATCCTGATGTAACTATCACTATTATCTGCTGTATTATTGAATTGTGGTTTGTCACACTTGTACTTTGCTTGAACAAAAGTTATTGTATTTCTTGCTCTTATTGTATTACTTGTATTGTAACACTTGAAATGTATTTGCTTATGATTGTAAGTCGCCCTGGATAAGGGCGTCTGCTAAGAAATAAATAATAATAATAATAGCTCTTGCAAAGTTACCATTGGCCTCTTGGTAGCCTCTCTGATCAGTCTCCTTCTTGCTCGGTCATCCAGTTTGGAGGGTTGGCCTGATCTAGGCAGGGTCTTGGTGGTGTGATACACCTTCCACTTCTTAATAATCATCTTGACCGTGCTCCAAGGGATATTCAAGGCCTTTGATATTTTTTTATACCCATCCCCTGTTCTTTTGAAAACACCTTGGTGCTCATGGTTGAGTCTGCTTTGAAATGCACTACCCATCAGAGGGAACCTACAGGAACTGCTGAATTTATCCTGAAATCATGTGAATCACTACAATTTAACACAGGTGGAGGCCACTTAACTTGGTGTGTGATTTTGAAGGCGATTGGTTACACCTGAGCTAATTTAGGATTGCTTTTACAAGGGGGTGGACACTTACCCAACCAAGCTAATTCAGTTCTTATTTTTAATTAATTTTCTACAAATTTCTAGAAATTTTTCTCACTTGGAAGTTGTGGGGTAGGATATGTAGATAAATGAAAAGAAAAAACTATTTTAATGCATTTTAATTCCAGGATATAAGGCAACAAAAGGTGAAATTTTGAAAGGGGATGTACACTTTCTATAGGCTGTGTGTGTGTGTATATATATATATATATATATATATATATATATATATATATATGTATATATATATATATATATATATATATATATATATATATATATATATATATATATATATATATACACACACATACACATATCAGTTCTGTCAATAGTCTCAGCCTGTCATGTGATTGGTTTATATCACTGTCAGTCCCGCCCCTATTCAAAGGAACACCTTTCTCCCCCCTGCACTCTGCAAAAGAAAATGGCGGATCACCGAGTCTGTGAGTTAACAGAAAATAAGTTACAAAAACATACTACAAAAGAAAGATGCTCCAAACATGAAAATGGTGATGAAAATGTCACTGTTTTCTGACTTGCTGAAATTTAAACAAATTCAACTCAATGAAAAAAATATATGATGGGTGGGATATAAACTGGAAAATGATCTCGGTAGTAACTGACACTGAACTTTCTCCAATGTGAATGTGTTATTCTCTCAGTGAAAACAAAAACTTTATTACAATCAGTATTTGTAACTGTATTCTCGTTCTTCATTCTGCTTTTAAATGAGAAAGTTAGGACTTTGACTATTAAAAAAAAAAACACAAAGAAAAATATGAGGCATCAATACTTTTCATTAGCAGGGACAATCAAAGGACAAAGGCTATCCTCTGGCCTCTCTCTTGCCAGACCTACTAAATGACTTATATGCCATTATCCCTCAATGTTATCTGTAAGGGTTGCTGCTGGAGGTGCAGGAGTGATGGAGCTGAGTACTCAACAAATATAACCAAGTCCAGGTATTTGGTTAATACGTCTCACAGCATAATATTTATTTACACATTGAACTGGCGTTTCTGGGCATGAGGCACCATTGGAGTATAACAGTTTTATATTACATTTTAACAAAAAATGAAACAGCAAAATAAACAAACTGGAGGGCAGTGTAGAGCTGCTAGGTTTATTCCCCTTCTGTAGTACCGTCAGGTTGCCAAGTGAAATCTTCCAGGTTTCCGACCTCTTGGTCCTTCTTTCCGGAAGTCCCTTAGGTGGTTCCTGCTCACAGGAAAAACAATCGAGCAATTGTAGTCTGTCACAGAAAAGCGTAAACCCGTCTCTCTCCCCGCCTGTCCTCTAATATGAACTACCTCTTAACGGCTAACACAGTTCCTTATATACTTCAGGCCCCACCCCAACAATTGCTATTGTCCAATCTTTATTGTCCAGTCTTTATTAACCTGCGTCTTGATGAAAAAAACCTGAAACACCTGCGTAGCTGTCCTTAACAAGATGGCCACCGCAACCCGACATTAGTCCTACCGACAGTTCCATCTTGCATCAACGTAAAATCAACCTACAATGTTAAGGTATAAGCATCCCCCCTTAGTGATGTAAAGTTTATGTGTAGATGCTCCTGGATACGGAATGGATAACCTTCAACTACTGTAGTATAGATCAGTATCTTTGTATTTATTTACTACTTTTCATATAACTTAAAGCAGATACAGCTGTAGACTTGGTCTTAAACTTTTGTGGAATTTTTTATACTACAGACATGTTAACCCCTAAGTGTTCACACCAGTGAGACCCCTGCTGAAAAACCTTGGGATTGATGAAAAACCTAGCTACGCCTCTGACCTAGCCTGAAACACAACTGTAGCTAGTCATGAAAAGAAAATACTTTCTGCTTTTGCTCCTTTTGTGGAGACAAAAAAAACAAAAAAAAACAAAGAAATAGTCTGGGTACACCACACACTAAAAAAAATTACATTTAACAGTAAATGTTTATATGTGATCTGGTTTAACATGTAAATTATTCAAAAATAATACATCTACACATATTTCTTTGTAAATACTGAGAACATTAGTTTAATGTACTTTTTTATTGATTTTCAGTTTTAATAAAATATTCAGTTAGTGTGTGAATGTGATTAATATTATTGGTGAACATTATTAAAACAAAGAAGCGTCATTTTACAGAAATACGAAACCAGTGTGTGGCTCTCCCCGTCACTTTGACTAAAATTAAAGTGAAATAAAGAGAGATAGGCATACCATCAATTTCCAACTGTTCTGTTATTTCTTACCATATGGCGTCTTTCTTTTTACTGTCTTTATAACCACTGACACTGGCATCATAAAGAACATTATATTTTTTACTTTAATAATTATATTCTCATTGATGTCCATTTCTCTTTTATTTCTGTGGTAATTTCTGTGTGAACGAGACCGTGACAGTCTGACAGCCTCTCCTTCGAGTAATGACGTGTGTGTACAGAAACATAGAAGGCTCATGCAGACAAACCGTCAGTTTGAGATAACAAGGCAATTCTGTCTTTGGAATAAGGGGGGAGTTTGCGTAGCAGCTACAGGAATATAGAATGGTAACCTTCATGATGACCCCCCCACCCCCCATAATGCACTTGGACAGTTGTATGGATTTACCCCTGTATCATATATAAAGGATTTCAAAAACAATAACAAACTTAAGCACAAACGTGAGAATCCATTGCACGGCCGTGAGACTCTCAAAATTGTGAAAAACCGTGAGTTTCACGGGTAAACCTTGAGACTTGTTATCCATGATACTAATATAAAATGATTAATGTTGTAATTGTTCATGTAAATTGTTTATGCTAAAATACATGACTGGACTATGTAATGAGCATTGACTCAAGGATATTGACTTATTTTACATGAAAAGTACTGTGTAACAACCCTCACTATAGACACATTTGGTTTAAATGTCTGACTATTTTTTTCTAGCAGAAACCAGCAAATGGTCTATTGACAGACTGTGCTATGTAAGTATTATGAATATGTACTTACCTAAGGGTTATATACTATGAATGGTAGGTCACTTGGCTGCTGAATGCAAATATGTCACGCACACAAATTAACCTAACCAACAAACAATCGGCTGTAGAGCAGTATCTCTCTCTCTCTCTCTCTCTCTCTCTCTCTCTCTCTCTCTCTCTCTCTCTATCTCTCTCTCCTGTGTATATCATGGGTGAGAGCATAAATGCCTTATTCTGTTCTTAGTTTTGACCTTGCAAAACAGTTGCATTAGTTTCACTCTAACATTATTTGAAATCAATAAATCACTTAATCAGTGTAACAGCTGATCTACTTCATTTCACATTGAGTAGAGGAAAAATGACTTTCCCTGTAATGTATCTGCTTTCTCTCAGTTCCTCCGTGTAACCTGGTTTTTGTCAGTGATTTTATGCTTTCTCTGTTCTAGAGTGCACATGGATCCACTGTAAAAACAGGTGTGCTTACATACCCATATTACGCAGCACATTTTAGATCCAATGGGCAGAGAATTTTAAGTAGATTTTGGCATTTCTACTATAAAAGTATGATAGGGTGAGTAATCTTCCTTTCCCATAGGACTGCCTACATTTACAGTATGGTTTATTTTGAACAGCTCCCAAAGGAGAGAGATAAGTGGCCCATTACATTGGTGCCCCACAGCTAAAACCCATCAAAAATGAATACGTAACAGCAGGTGCCATTGGATCTTACAATAGAATGGATATATCATGTATACAGATGTGTCACACCCTTATGCCTTTACCATAAATGCTTACCCAGAGACTTTATATTTCAAGGAAGCGACATTTCATTTGAGCAGCCAGCAATGAAAGAGGTCCATAAGTCACCCATGAATTAATACATTTTTATTAAAATGACTAAATAATTAAGCTAAAAATCAATTTAATATAAAAAGGATACTGGCCAATACTATAAAATAATAATACACAAACACAATAATGAAACACAATCTCCCAACGACTCAAAATACAAAAAACAGTTCCATCCACAGCCAGGCTATCAGTCCACACAAAGTCCAAAAGCACGCAGGAACTCCAACACGGCTGATGATACTGGGTCACAAATAGGCGGAAGTTTTATGAGGTAGAGGCGTGGCAGAAGTAGTAAGTAATGTTCAACAAACAAACATACAAAACAGAAACAAAACTGAGAAGTACAGCGATTTGTTTTCACCAATTATTCAGCACTCAGGATATTGCAATCAACTAGTGTAAGAAAAACAGAAACGAACAAACCACAAATAAAGTAAAGCAGCACTTAACTTTGTGAGGGGAGACGGTAACAGTCCCGGGAATTGATCTTAACACTGCAGGTGTAACGTCAGAAAATGCATCCCTTGGGCATATGAACATGTGCAGTAGCTCTGTGTCGGGAAATAAAACAAAAATTAGAATGGATAAAACTAAATAATTATTCCCCAAATAAAACGATTAATTATATATATATATATATATATATATATATATATATATATATATATATATATAATAATAAAGATTTTCCCAGGGCTCCAGTTATTCTGTTTAAAACAGCTCACTGAGCAAAAAAATGTAAAACTCCTCGCTGGCTCTCATTGGTCTGTGCATGGTAAGATTGACAGAGGAAACAACCAATGGCAGACCCGATTCCGATTGGGTTGCATTTCAGCTAGGGGTCCTAACGTATACATATTAAATATTCTGAAAAGTATTTTCTGTTTTCTTGATGGCTCCAATTTTTTTTCCATCAAGCATTTTTTTTATTTCTGTAAATAAACTGAAATCACATTTGTTGATTGTCTTGTAATCTCAAGTTAGTTTATGTATTTTATTGTTGTCAGGGCTGCCAACTTTTTGGAATCTGTTTGGGTGAGGCTTTTGAAAAAGTATAATTTTAGCTGCTGAATGTTCCCGGTTTTAGCTGGAAGCAGCTGACTTGCAGGCCTTGATCACTTCTGCTGGGGGCTCATACTAGAAGCAGTTGGGCTCCATACCAGACATCTTGATTGTCATGATAGAAGACAGTGTGCCGTCCAAGGCTAGATAATTCCGTGTGTCTGTCTTGTTTAGTCCAATCATTGAGAAGACTCTTTCTGCATCAGCATTAGTGTGGCAGGATGAGGATCAGCTGTGTCACCTTACTCAGTCTGGGTAGTTTGGGCATTCCTGTGACTGTGGTCAGGTGTGCCTACACCTTATCCATCCTGTGGTACACCTCCTGCGCACTGACTCTGCTCACAGCACCATCCCAGATGCACCCAGGAATGTCCTTCTCCTCCATCAGTTGATAGTCCTGGAACTCATCGTTCAACTTGTGCTGTTCATTGGGATCTCCATACGGAAGCAGATGACTAAACTTGAAATATATAGATTGAAAGACATTATATAATTAAAAATCCTTTTCAATTTGTTTCACGCTTTATAATTTGTTGTACATATTTTATTTGTTTCCTGTGTTGCTATCCTTTAGTAAATAAATTACCATAAATCTAAGAAACATACCTGTACACAAAGTATAGGGCACCATTCACATCACAGGCCATCTTCTGTTGGAAGTCAACAAACTTTGTATGTTCTAGGACTGGCTCCTGAAAGGCAGCTTCTCAAAGGCATAGTCAACAGCCGCCACAAAGAATGCCCTCACAGCCTTTTGGAAGTTGTCTACCTGGTACTGGCTGATCTCACCAGCTTCAAGCAGACTGTTGAGGGTTGTTCTTGTTGTCCAGCCAACATTCGGCTTCTGATCTAGAACATAACAAAATAAGAGACTTATAATAAATATATTGTTCCCTCTACTACTTTACTGTTTATTGCTGTATGCAATGCAAGTTTTTATTTTGATACGGTCATTTTGACATCATTTTACAAAGTTTAAGATTATACACAAGAGTAATTAAAAATAGTAAACAGAAATAAATCTTTTTAAATGTAATATCTGCCTTTGAATTCCACATGATTAAAATTATTTTTACATAGATTTCTATTTTTAGCACATACATGCCACCTGGTTCTGTTTGCTTTTGTACTCAACTTCACACACATCAGCATCTTGTTCGTGTAACATACTTGGACATAAGCTTCTTAACATAAGACCTCATCTTATGTTAAGACCACAAATTATATTAATAATGATACAATGGTAAAATGTTCAAAACAAATAATCATTCAATACAACTTTAATGACCATATTTTTTCTTTAAATATATTAACAACCCATGTTGCATTTTTTGTGTTTTTTGTTTTCCCCTATTTCTTTTAGCTGTGCCTCATATACTCTTTTGTGTCTACTGTTGACAGTTGCTGTTTTTCAGGTGGACTACTGTCATCATTGGGAAAGTTGGTGCTGACCAGTTCTCAGGAGTTTCATCTCCAAATATATTAAAGAAAAAGGGTGGAATGTCACTTATTTTTGTGGCAGCGGATCTATAACAAATAAATAAAAGGGCAATTTGCCATGGAATTTTGTGATGGAATTTATAATCTGGTGCGTATTGATTATACAGTGTGAAGCGGCTCATTAGTATGCAAGCTGTCCGTATACACTATTTTTCCAGCATGGTCATGTGATGCTGTCTAACCAATCAGAGGTTGTTTTTCCCAGCTATTTTATATGTAAGGTATTAATCACGACGGGCCATGCGGTTCCCATACAATATACACACTTAGGGTATTTAGGAATCTCTTTGGAAACACTCATATTCGCTTTCTATTCGGCAAAGTCATTATAAATAAGACAAAATAATTTATCATGTTACTATTTACTTCTCACCTCAACATAATTAGATGTGCCAACACACTGGCAAAGCTCCTGCAGGTAGATACTGATAATATGGTTTTTTATCCATAACCTGCAAGACCCAGTAAATCTAAACATTAATTCAGTTTAAGCCTTAAGCGCCTCATTAATAATTGGCAAGCCATGGGCTGCCAGGTAACTGAAGAATGCCAGTGTCTTTTATATCGGAGTCATTACTGTCATTATGAGTTTTTACAAGAAATATAAGGATGGCACTCCTCAGTGTGAGTATGTTATGTACACTAATCAGTGTATTCACAGAAAAAGCTATGACACAACGCTTGCCTCCCTGGAAGATCTCAGAAAAGGATGAGATGAAGGAGGGTTATAAATGTAAGAGCATCCTGTGTGTGATTAATGGGGTAGTACAGTCTGTTCCAGAGTTAGTGCTCATGCAACTTGCGTCACTGCACATGGTGAGATAACATTAACATTCACAGGGAGCTGAGCCAAATTGAACAGCCAGTTACTAAGGCACAAGAAGCAAGCAGCATTTTAAGCAAGCTATTGGGGTACAAATATGAACAAAAACAATTGTTAACATGGACAACTGATTTTTGCAAGGTCCATGACAACTACAGTTCTTAAACTAGGTTTAATTTCAAATTCAGTGGGATTGTTGTAGACCAATGTTTAGTACAGCTTTGGGCTAGTATTCATTCTCCATATCATGAAAGCAGTATTCCTCCTTTGTGTTCAAGACACTAATCTAATTCAAGGTGTGGCAGGGCAGCGCTGTGGGCCCAGATGTTAGTGGCAGGAATTGAGACTCAGACAACAAAGCTGCAGTTCAAGCACTAGCATGCTGTGGCGCGGTAATGTCCCAGCCCAGATGGTAATGGCAGGGACAGAGACTCAGACAGAAAGCTGCAAGGTTAAATGCACTAATGAGCAGGTTTAATTAACAAATACACAAAACAAAATGGTACAAACACTAAGAAAACCACACTGGTCAAAATAAAACAAAATCTCACAAAAATGTAAACAAAACACAGCACAGCACAGAACATGAAACACAGAACACAGCCCTCCACCTCTATCACCAACATCAATCGTAATCCTTCTATTTACCACCTGTGAATACCAATTTTACACACCCATGGCTGGAGCCTATTTAATCATTTATTCACTTGTCAGTGCCAGCCACATTCCCATGTGTTTTGACAGAGAGAAATTTAACCCCCTCCCTGCCAACCCAATATTCCCCACACCAACCACACTGCCACACACCTCCCCCTTTGTGCAAAGCTATCAGCATTGTCACTGCCAGCGCCACCACTGCCGGATTGGGCATCGGCCACCTCCCCCCTAAAACACCACCCCCCTCCCCTCATGTCCATCCTTCCCCACATGGACTCTCGTGGGTGGGTTGGTGCTCAGGACTGTGGTGGAAGTCTCCTGACCTCCTCCTTCTGGGGCATCCCCAATGCTGACAGCGGTGCAAAGGCATTCCGGCAGAGAAAATGCTGCTTGTGGCAACACTGGCAGTGTAAATGCTGACAGCTGTGAGGGGCACTCCGGCAGCGTAAATGCTGCTAGTGGCAACGCTGGCAGTGGCAATGCTGACAGTGAAAAACTGTCTCCTCCGGACCTTCAGCCAGCAGTGGCAACGCTGGCAGCGGAAATGCGGACCACTCCAGCTGTGGCACCGGCGCTGTGCACTCCAGCAGTGGTGGCGCTGGCATCGGCAATGCGGACCTCAGTTCGATGGTGACACCCCCTTCTTTGTCACTCGGGTGGCAGCTGTTCCTCCTCTTGGAGGGAGCAGTTGACCGTAAAGTGCCCCCGCTCCTCGCAGATGATGCACACACATAAGGCCTCGCGAGCGCTGAGGTAGGCGTCCCAGCTGCTCTCCTGATGTGTATTGGGAGACGACTCCCCCTTCTTGGGCCCTCGGGTCGGCAGCTCCTCTTCGGGGCAAGTGGCTCCTTTGCTCCCTGAAAGAGGCAGCACCTGGTATAGTGCCCGGGCTCTGCACAGGCGAGGCACCATGGAAGCTTGTCCTCCATCCGGCTCTCTCCGGCAGGGGTGGTGGCGCTGGCCACTCCAGATGCATAGCTGGTTTTTGCAGTGCTCTCCTCAGCAGCAGGTGTAACGGCTGGTAAGGTTGGTGTGGCAGTGGCTCCTCCCCCTCTGGCTCTGGAAACAGCTCCTCCCCTTTTGACACTGGAGATGGCAGTGGCTCCTCCCTCTCTGGCACTGGAGACAGCAGAGCTTCTCCCTCTGGCCCTGTAGACAGCAAGGTTTCTCTCTCTCTGCTCAGCTCCGGGAACGGCCAACCTTACATTCACACACGATTTACAGCAGCAGGGCTTCTGCCCTGCCACATAAGGCTATAAGACTTGAGCTTTAGTACATATCTGCATTTCTGAACACTACAATTTAAAAAAAATGATGATTAGAGATCTGGTCTGTTCTTTAGCTCCTAATGGAAAGATGATGTACAATCTCAGTAAGAGAACACTATAAAACTCAATTGACACAATTCTGCATTTTGAAAATTATATGGTCAGATGTTTTACTGTACAGTACCTCATTATTAAAGACTAATGCAGTGGTACAACATGATCTTCCATGTGTAACTAGAGATTAAGTAAGAGATAAACAATAATGTTGAGTCAGTAAAAATAAGTCAGTGTTTCGTGTGACATCAAGCACGAGAAACTTGATTATTTTTTTACTGATTCAATGCTCAACAGTTGTTTATGCCACATAAAACATTTCTCCTAATTGATACTTGTTCAATAATGAGATTCCATTGATTGTTAATTTGGTAATTGGATTTGGTTTTTGCTCCTTTGTTACGCTTAATTCAAACAGTTAAATGTTTGTCTCTGTTGTAAGTGAAGATAGTAGTGAGGACTATGTTTTAGGTGTAGAACATGAAAGTGGCATTAGAAAAACAAAATGCAAAAAGCAAAATAATGTAAACCAGGAATGGAGAGTAAAGTTATTGATGAAGACGTAAATATCATTGCCAGCGATTGGCTTTTGAGAAGTACGCAGGCAAAATGTAAGTGGGCTGTCCACACTATGCCTTGAAACCATATTAGTTGCATTTAAACTGGCTTAAAAGTGCTAAATACGGTTAGCGTCTACACTACGCAGCGTTTAATACTGTACTTGAGAACCAGACTCAAGACCACTTCAAGTCCAGTTCTAAATTAGATCGTATCAGGCAGTGTGGTTTGTCAGAAGTGTGGCCGCTGTAATACCAAACTACATTTTTTGTGTATCCTCCAATATCCCAAAATGCTTTCTGATATGTTTTGGCGCATGGACATTACAAATACAGTACTCAGAACAGGAGCCTGAAGGAGTTGAGAATGACAATCAATACTTCTATACCATATACAATTTCTGAGGTTTGTTGTAAAATGGTGGATCGTGGAGCAACGTGATTAGATGCCGAAATAAAGGCACGTTGATATCTGGAGCGATGAAGTTGGTCAAGGAGAATTTCAGAGTTAAAAACGAAAACGCACAATTTATGTACCTTGTGTTTTTAAGAAACAAAGCCATAACGTTCATGCTAAGAAGCGCTTTGTCGTCCATGGGCACGGGCTCCATATTTGCCGGGTTGTAAACATAAAATACAGTGCATGGTGGGATAAAGTCACATTAAGTCCCACAGTCCATTGCACTGCTAGGAAATATAACCAATCTATTTTAATATACGCATTAAGCCAAACTAAACATGAAACAGTCCTTTAGTTGGGACGCTTTGAGCTGGAGTAATTAAAATGTTTTTGAGAATGGTTCTCGAATTTGGTTATGTAGTGTGGACAGGGCCTTAGTGTTATGTTTGAAATGTGTAATAAAATAATTAATTGTTGAAATAATTGTTGTGTAATAAAATGGTATACACTTTTCTGTTTAGTTGTTCTGACTGTGGTTTCTGTGGATTCGTAGCACAAACTGTGGATTTGTTAATCAACAATATATTTGCCCCTCACTCTCCTTCTCTTCAAAGCCACACAGCTACTTTTAGCTGGAAGATTGGTAGAATGAATTAATCAAAATATCAAAGGGTGATGACACAGACATGTTGTAAAGTGGAAAAGATACCTCTTCCAGACATGTGGCTTGGTGATTACAGGGCGGTGTGGTACCTTTAAAAGAGAAAGAAAAAGAGGAAGGTGTTACCAGTTTTCATTAGTGACACAGAGAATATTTGACCTCCATCAAAGGCCTGACCCTTTAGGGTCAACCTTAAGTCAATCTTTGTATAAATTCCTGCTGGTACTGCAGTGCTTGTTCAGCAGTTCACATCATTTTCGATAGGTATATCCCCAAATCATTCATCTTAGTACTATGATGATGCATGTACTGTATACAATGGCAAATCTTAAAATTAACATGAATTGTATCAGATGTACAAAATCAATCCACAAAAACAAGTCAGAATATACTGTACAAATGTATTTATTCTAGGATGAACACACAACATTTATTCAGTTCAATTAAATCACTGTTATAAACTGCTCTTGCATGCAATTCCATCTCTTGTTTTATGTCCTTTATCTGTCCTTCATTACTTTCTCCCAAAGGTGAAAGACAGTTTGTAATCATCTCCGAATTACATAGTTGATTTATTAAAACATAGTTTTCTGTATTAAAATCACTTATTAGAGATGAAGATTAAAATGCAAGACCTGCTTGCAACCACCATGTAAAGCACAGACATACAGATCTGACCTGCCCTTTATAGCAATATATCGAGAGAGTAGTAGATATAATACAAGACAGTCAAGGTTTTTATACTGGCGAAAGAGACTGCTGCATCCTCTTGTTATAGCTCTAACTGTATGTAACAAGTAATTTGGTCTTCCACCTTCCCCACCTTTTCAGTGGTGTTTGTTGTTGTTAGAAGAAGTGGCTTGTAATGTGGGAACGTTGGAACAGGTAGATGCAGTAGAATACACTGAGTAATTCCTCAGGAATTCTGTGTACTGCTTAACATTTTTGAATGAAAAATATGAGTGAATAAATATGCAAGGTTTCTGAATTTGTATTTTATTGTCTGTGTTAAGGGAAAAGGTTGTTTCAAGTGACAGCAGCTGAGTATACAAAAGACTGTCTGGCAATTCTGGAAGTGACCTTGGGAAAGCTAAGGACCGTAAAGCACTTTGGGCCTCATTTACGTGCCAAACTTTGGGTGCCAAACTTTATGGCGCACTATAATTGCCATTAGTGTGCACGTTAATGATGTCTGTATTTACTATTGCAATTGTATTCATTATCACGTACAATACTTTGTATATTACGGCGCGCACTAAATTTAGCGCTTCACACTATGGTAACCAGAATGAATATGTGATTTTTATGGTAATGAATTATCATGTATTTAAATGAGCATCCAGCTCAGAATAATGGGATGAGCTGTATTCACATGGTATTTACTAAGGGATGTTAATTTTAGTGTGTGCATTAAAGTGATCATTTATTAGTGTGTATGGAAACCAGACTTTAACCACTGATAGGTGCGCTATTTAAACCTCTTTTTCTGGACTGAAAACTAGTGATGTGCAGTTCGATTATTTTTACTGACTTGATTCATTTGATTCTTTTTAAAAAAGAAAAATATGCCATTGCACAACATGACTTTTTATTGTACATGCACAAAAAAACATGCAAAACAAATTAGATTTATCTTGTTTGTCTAACTTAACTGTCACAACCCTAAAATCTAACACCCTTGGCTATGTGTGCTAATATCAATGTTTCTATTACAGCTGTATACCATGTATAATATTTATGAAAGCATTCATGTTAAAATTAAAAGGCAAGCAGTGCAGTTTCACTTTACAATGCTTCTGCTTCTCCCCTGCTGAGTGCTGTGTCTGTTGATCGCTCATTTTCAGTCAATGTAAGCCACCTCCACCTTTCACAATAAGCCACTGACCAAAAGATACGGCAGGACTGCTGGGGCTTTTGATATCATGGTGGTCACGGGTGAGTCTCTGACATTATCGCTCACAATACATGTAGTGTGCAAGGTACGGTATGTAAATTAGCCAAATACTGTGCACATAAAATGATTGCTTTCTCTGTTAGTAAATGGGGAAGTAAATTTATCATGATTTATTGCACACATTAGGCTCACTACTTTATGTGTGTGCTAACTCCACATTTAGTGCCCTTTTGTAAATGAAGCCCATATAGTTTAATGTTACGGGTACCTGAAAGTGCTGTGGAACCTTAGACAGTGATAGGAATTACCCCCAGAGCGAATTACTTTATTTTAGGGCAAGCAGGGTAAAAAAGATAAGCTCCATTCACTTCAGTCTGTGGAAGTTCCATTTATCTCACGCAACACCAATTCCATTTTATATTTTCAATCAATGTAAAACCCTTAGCTTATCCCTGCAATAGTATTACGATTGTAACAGTTGGACACATTAATACATAAATGTATTGTTTAAATACTGGTACCAATGAAATCCTCAGTCATGCCATGATGTAACTGCTGCATCTTTTTCTACAAGTACATTAAAGTACTTGCAGTTTCTATTAAATGTATGAAGTTATCCTTCTTTTTTTTACTATTCCCATTTGATTGTTTGAGAATTCATTATGTATTCACCTAATATGGGAGACATCATGGCAATGTGGGACGATCACTCAGAATATGGGAGTATTGTAGTTTGCCAAATGAACAGACAGCATGCAGACTGGTCAAGAGCTAATGGCTTGCCCCACTAGACAGTTATGAACTGTTATCCAGACACCAGACTGAAATAATTATGAAGCAAAGGCTGACGAATGCAGTTTAACACACATGACATCATATATAATTTAGTTAGAATTCTTGGGTATACAGGACTAAAAACAGGTTATGGGTAATAATTATTAATGTTTCAGTAAACCTTGGTTGGAATGAAAAATACTTCCACAATTATTCCAATAAAAGTGTTCTGTGATTAAAAACACAGTAAATCATATGCATCCCTGGTCCAATTTGTGATTAAAGTATTGCTGTATGTCTGTTTGTGATTGATCTGTTCTTTTTCCTTTTGGCAAAAATGTGCAAACTAAAGCAGCTGGCCTGCCCTCCCCCCCCTCCCACCCCCCCCCCCCAAACACAATGCAGTACATTGCTGAGGGAAGGCCACATACTGATAGCACCAGCACATTCTCTAAAAACAAAATATTGCGCAGCTCTTGAAGGAGAAAATGATCGAATCATTCTACTACTAGTGCTGGATTGACAGCCCTGAGGACCAAAAACTTTAAAAAAAATCTCCACAATTCCAGTATAAAACACCAGGGTGACAGGGCTGGTATTATTTGCTTCAGAAGTACAAAGGCCTTACCGGTTTTTCAGTCCGTTATCAGCATGCTGTTAAAGAAAAGCCTCAGGGACTACATTCACAATTTAAACAATATGATTTGCTTTTTAATGTTTCTGGTACAACAGAAGCATATTGACAAGCCCCTTAGGCATTTATCAATATGTTGACCAGGGTCTGAGAAAAGTTGAAAAGCTCTTGTAAAGATTCATCATCGCGTGTACAGCTATGGCCAAAAGTTTTGTACCTCCCTCTAGAATTAACTAATGTTGTTCTCATAAAGTTAAATGAAACCTGCTGAATAATGTTACTTTAACATATTGAATTACATACTTTTTTGTAGTTTTCCAACAAAAAAATGACAAAAATAAAAAAATGTGACATTTCAAAATCTAACATGATAGACAAAGAGAAGGAGAGGTGATGCTTTTTACTGGGGACTAACTCTAATAATATTAAATCACAAGCTTTCAAGACCTCAGAAGTCTCTTCTTCAGGTGAAAGTAGAAAAGAAAGATTGATGTTTACATTCAATGGTGGACTGATTCAGTTACCATTTCACCTTTCAAAATTTAACATGAAATACAGTACTACTATTTTGTAGTTTCTTTGATTACATGATATTAAATAAAAGATCTAAATTATGTTCACATAGTTTTTTGTTTTTTTTAATATGTCTCAATCCTAAAATTCTAGGTGATGCAGAACTTTTGGCCATAGATGTAAATTGTGTAGCCCTCATAATGTGCCTTACTTAAAGGGAATGCATGATAGAACTATGATTGCTTTTTCAGAGTAAAGAGCAACAAACTTATTTTTCTGATAAACTACATGGGTCACTTAAAGCCACATTTAACATAAACACAGGTGATAAACAGAGATGAGGTGCAGAGGTGTTATACTGTCTGTTTGGGTAACTTACTGGCACTCTGTTGACAACAGGACTTTTTTGGGGGGTAGCTTAATGAGACCATGAAGGAGTGAAAGTTGTGGATGCTTTCATAACTGTTTTCATTGAAGAGGAATTCAAGGGATTCTCCTCTGGTTCAGTGGGGTTAAGTTTGTTTGAAGCAGCGAAGGAGTACATCACAAAGGACAAGAGTATGGAAGGACCTGTGCTGTCTGCCACACTGTGGCTGTCAGGAAAGATTTGTATGGTGTTTTTTATCATCAGTTACTG
Source organism: Acipenser ruthenus (assembly GCF_902713425.1). Classification (NCBI taxonomy): domain Eukaryota; kingdom Metazoa; phylum Chordata; class Actinopteri; order Acipenseriformes; family Acipenseridae; genus Acipenser; species Acipenser ruthenus. The sequence continues at coordinate 41,411,799 of NC_081193.1, read as the reverse complement.
TTCAGCACAGAGCACAGGCAGAGGCTGTGATAAGATTAGAGAATCCTGAAATGTAACTAACACCTTTAATAATTTAGTATTTTGTCATTAGCATTTTTTTTCTGAAAAGTAGCCTAAATGTTACAAAATTAGAAAAAGTAAGTTAAATATGACTCAATATTTACTGAAGCTGATTTGCTGTCATTTTATATAGCGATGAATAGGATTTTTGAAAATGTGTTCTATATTCTGTACATGTGATATTATATATATATATATATATATATATATATATATATATATATATATATATATATATATATATATATAAAATAAACAAGATTAAATGATGTAGGGTAAAAAATTGCAAAAGACATTGAGCCACACAAATGACACAAAACTCCTGCTTGGCAAGGTCTACAATAAAGCATAAATTAATCAGCTTGGATATCTCTCTACTACACCCATAGGCGCTGAGTTATTCACATTTGTGGTGGGGGTCTGGGTCTAGATTCTCCAATTCTTGGGGGTTAGGAGTAAAGTTTTTAAATAATCTCTTTAAAAGCCTTGTTTTTAAACATCAAGATGTACAATTTTCAGTAAATCCAATATCTATTGGATAAAACACCTACCTTATGTAAAATTGTCATCACTGTGTACTTACAACATTTAATTTTTGTGTCTACAGTATTTATTGCTTGTCTATGATGATGTTTTTTTTACTATAAAATTGTATATGTAGAGGATAAACAACGAAGCCCCATTGAATACGGAAAATATACAACAAACTGCTGATGGATGCATAACCCACGAAAATGAAGCTTGAGTGTTTTTTTTTTATCCTTCTGCACTTTGTTGTGCATTTTCCATATGCAATGGAGATTCGTTGTTTTATTCTGTTTAAACCACAAGACTAACATTTAATAATAATAACAAAACGATACAGAGTACATGTAGATGCCATTTTCATACATTTTCAAATATTAAAACATAAACATCTGTTCTGCTTCTTATGTCAGGCCTCAAATGGTTTCCAGGTACATTGTGAAAGTTCTCTGTGTTGCTGCTCTGGCTGCTGGATGTGAACACTATATATATATATATATATATATATATATATATATATATATATATATATATATCATTTCAAATATATTTTAGTCTGTAATCCATATTAAATAAATATATGGCTTACAGAATAAAATATATTTTAAATATATCCCATATATTTTAGATATATAAAAAAGGGGCCCATTTCTATATATAAGGATCATACATTTCTACCATATATTACAAATATATGTTTGTTCCATTAGGGTTATAAAATGGCTATTTCAGTACATTTTGGGGAAGAAAAATAGTTAAAACTTTTTTTACTTAAAAAAAAACAACCTTTTATTGTGTATACATCTGCAGTATTATATAGTCCAAAAGGACATAACCTTTCATTGGTATTCAATAATTCGTTTTAAGTTTCACATATTAAAAAGAAACTGCACATTTCCATTTATTGTGTACTGCATTGAAAGTCAAAAGTCAAGGGCTGAGCACAAGCTGATGATGTGGATAGTCTAGGTGGAGTTTCAAATGAAACTGAGGTGAAGCAGCTCGACACTGGTCACCGGGGGTCACTGTCTGTCATTGTTTTTTATTTGTTGTTTTGTCTCCTTTGTTATTTGAGAGGCACACATATTCAAGTCCGTTTTCATCCTTTCAGATCTTTTTTTTGTCAGCTGGTGGATATACTTGCACCTATGACATGCCAGGTTAAGCTGAAGATCAAACTAGACCTTGCGTACCAATCCGACCACGGTATCCGGGAAAAGCGCTTCTGATTTCTGCAGGTGCTTAAAATACAGGTCGGTAATACGAGGGGTGGTGTTTGGCCTTGTTGTTTCATGACTGGCAGTGACAGGAAGACATTATTGCCGGTCTTAAACTCGTCGTCAACAGAGATATTAAAACCTCTACTAGACAAAAAGGAAAAGGAGAAATAGATTTATGTTACAATGCTCTCATATTGAGTATCAGGATTCCGCCGTGAAGTCAGGCTCCACTATACTTCCTGTATGAGCCAGAGAGGATACAAAACAGTGCCCTTTTATTCAGTCATTCACCCCCTATAGTCGTCCCCCCCCCCGGCAATGACAGAGCATCAGCCGATTTCTTCTTCACAGCTGACTCCTGTCAACAAGACATTGCCTGACAACGTGGGAATACACGGGGTGTCCGAACCACCTACAAGCTCACACATGTGCCTATATAATAATAATAACTAGATGGTAACTTTACAAGTAAAGTTGTGGGGCTTGCTTTAGCTCTTTAAAAATATTTTTGTGGTAGTGGAAGAAATTTAAAAAGTTTTACTTTTTAAAGCAAATCAGTTACATACAGTCAAAGTTAAATTTAGTAAAATAATTGGTCTGATTACTTTGATAGACTATTATATCAACCTTATTACTTTGGACTGTGGGGCAGTTAGATCACACATTTCATCAGACATGTACCGTTTGATTGGTAGAAGGTATTTTTGAACTGATTTCAGATTTGAATAGCAGAGAAGTAGAGGAAGATTTCATACACTCTTGTCTAACTTGTTAGGAAAGTGGTCAAAGTAGCTGATTTGTGTCAAAAGTCACATTGTTTACTAATTGTCTCACGCTTAGAATGTGCTATAATTTGAAATTTTCAAATTATATGAAATTCTCAAAGTTCTATGACTGTTAATTCAACAGTGGGAAGTAGCCTACTGAAATAAGTTGATGCGGTTACTAAAACAGCTGTACCTCTTGATTGGTAGACGCCATTCCTGTTTTGATTTCATATTTGAATAGCTGAGAAGTAGAGGAAGATTTAATTTCTCAGAGTAGTTGTCTAACTTGTTGGGAAAGTGGTCAACATTGCAGTTGTTTAAAAAGTTAGAGAAAATTGAGTTGGTGCGGTTACTAAAACAGGTGTACCTCTTGATTGATAAAATGTATTTCTGTTTTGATTTCATATTTGAATAGCAGAGAAGTAGAGGAAGATGTCATACCCTCTAACTTTTTGTCTAGCTTGTTGGGAAAGTGGTCAAAATTTCAGTTGTTTACAAAAAGTTAGAGAAAATTTAGTTGATGCGGTTTCTAAAACAGCTGTACCTCTTGATTGGTAAAAGTTATTTATGTTTTGATTTCAGATTTGAATAGAAGCAGAGAAGTTGAGGAAGATTCCATATACTCTAACTTTTTGTCTTACTTGTTGAGAAAGTGGTCAAAGTAGCTGATTTGTGTCAAAAGTTACATCGTTTACAATAAATAGAATGTTGGAAGTCTGGGAGTTTTTAAACAATGGGGTGCTTTAGAATGTTGAAAAAAGTCCCATTAAAGAACATGGACAAAAAAGGACAAAAAGCTTAATAGTTTAAAAAGTATAAAAGATATCAAAAAGTTGTATACAAGCACACTATTCCAGACCGGTCAACACGTTTTAAAGTTTGAACGGCGTTTGTAGCTTAAACGGTGTAAGAGGAGTAACGTGCCAAAGAATAATAAGAAGAAGAAGATGTGTGTCGAAGATTTAAAAAGTGGGGACTCTTGCTTCGCAAGCCCCACTAAATATCACATTTCAGATAAGAGCAGTTGTAAAGTACAATAAAATCATTAACAAAAGAGCATTGTATACTGGTTTATAATACATGGATGAAGGCTTGTCACTGATGGCTTTGTGTGGCGTGTGGGTGGTGACGTCAGTTCAGGAAGCAGTAGACAAAAACAAAGGTACGGGGCTGAAACGGCCTCAGCCGTATATTTATTAAATTAAATAACAAAACAGTTAAACAGAAAACACACAAAGAAAGGACAAACACAAACTATATTTTCTTTACAAAAATGAGTACCTCATTCGCTGGCTGGTAGCATTCGCTCTTGGTCTCTTGGTCTCTTACTCTCCAACAACAACAACCTTTTATGAGCCAAGGCGGTCTCTTTTGTATCCTGTGGCTGGAGCCTTAACTACCCATTGATCAAACAATTACCTTATTAGGGCTCCAGCCACATTCTCATATGTTTATTTAAGGATGGGGAAGTAACCCATCCTTGTCAAATAATATAATCATGCCGGTTACAAATGATAAACAATAACGTCGGACTGCTTTCGTCTGTCCGCATGCAAATACAATATACAATTGTAAGTACAAATGAAAACATGCAGAAATAAAATACCCCCAAGTAAATAATAACAGCACACATATACTATTGTAACGATCCGTGTATTGTGTTTGTGTACTGTATTCCCTCTTGTTTCTACTGTCTGTTAATGCCGCTGTATTGTGTTCCTCTCCCCCCTGTCTGTATTACCTGTAGCTGCGGGCTCTGGCTGTGTGAGCTGTCCCTGTCAGGCTGTTTGTTGTGTGTGCCCATTGGTCCTGGTTTGCGGCTGGGGACCAATGGGATAGCTGTTCGCTCTGGCACCCGATTAACATAAAGGGGCGGGGTTTAGCTATAAAACGGGGCGTTGCACGCTCATTGGGGGTCGGTGTAGAGCAAGTGGCTAGAGCAGTGGGCTCTGAAAGAGGTTCATGAATAAAGCTTTGAACTTGAAAACGGCGTGTTGTGTTTTCTATCCTGCGCACTGCGGGGAAACGCTACACTGGTAATTCAGCGTTGAGCAGGAGCAGGAGAAGACAAAGATGGACCAATGGCTGTGGTACGACTCCAAGCCGTCACAGAACCGGTGGGACGGCGGACTGGAGGATCTCCTCGGTGACTTGGAGGAGCGAGGTTGGTGCCTTGCCTGCGGGGAGTTCGGGCACCAGGTGACGTGCTGCCCCTTCCAGGAGGAAGGGGACCTACTGCCTGCCCGAAGACAAAAGCGGAGGAGGGGTGGTCGTTCGAGGAGGCTAGCGAAGGAGTGTGGATCATTTCCAGTGTGTGAGATGGGGGGCCTACCGCTACCGCCCGCGAGAGAGCCAGGGCCGCCGCCGCCCGCGAGAGAGCCAGGGCCGCCGCCGCCCGCGAGAGAGCCAGGGCCGCCGCCGCCCGCGAGAGAGCCAGGGCCGCCGCCCGCGAGAGAGCCAGGGCCGCCGCCGCCGCCTGCGAGAGAGCCAGGGCCGCCGCCGCCCGCGAGAGAGCCAGGGCCGCCGCCGCCCGCGAGAGAGCCAGGGCCGCCGCCCGCGAGAGAGCCAGGGCCGCCGCCGCCGCCTGCGAGAGAGTCAGGGCCGCCGCCACCTGCGAGAGAGCCAGGGCCGCCGCCGCCCGCGAGAGAGCCAGGGCCGCCGCCGCCCGCGAGAGAGCCAGGGCCGCCGCCGCCCGCGAGAGAGCCAGGGCCGCCGCCGCCCGCGAGAGAGCCAGGGCCGCCGCCGCCCGCGAGAGAGCCAGGGCCGCCGCCGCCCGCGAGAGAGCCAGGGCCGCCGCCGCCCGCGAGAGAGCCAGGGCCGCCGCCGCCCGCGAGAGAGCCAGGGCCGCCGCCGCCCGCGAGAGAGCCAGGGCCGCCGCCGCCCGCGAGAGAGCCAGGGCCGCCGCCGCCCGCGAGAGAGCCAGGGCCGCCGCCGCCGCCTGCGAGAGAGCCAGGGCCGCCGCCGCCCGCGAGAGAGCCAGGGCCGCCGCCGCCCGCGAGAGAGCCAGGGCCGCCGCCGCCCGCGAGAGAGCCAGGGCCGCCGCCGCCCGCGAGAGAGCCAGGGCCGCCGCCGCCCGCGAGAGAGCCAGGGCCGCCGCCGCCCGCGAGAGAGCCAGGGCCGCCGCCGCCGCCTGCGAGAGAGCCAGGGCCGCCGCCACCTGCGAGAGAGCCAGGGCCGCCGCCTGCGAGAGAGTCAGGGCCGCTGCCGCCGCCGCCGCCCGCGAGAGAGCCAGGGCCGCCGCCGCCCGCGAGAGAGCCAGGGCCGCCGCTCGCGAGAGAGCCAGGGCCGCCGCTCGCGAGAGAGCCAGGGCCGCCGCCGCCCGCGAGAGAGCCAGGGCCGCCGCCGCCCGCGAGAGAGCCAGGGCCGCCGCCGCCCGCGAGAGAGCCAGGGCCGCCGCCGCCCGCGAGAGAGCCAGGGCCGCCGCCTGCGAGAGAGCCAGGGCCGCCGCCGCCTGCGAGAGAGCCAGGGCCGCCGCCGCCTGCGAGAGAGCCAGGGCCGCCGCCGCCTGCGAGAGAGCCAGGGCCGCCGCCGCCTGCGAGAGAGCCAGGGCCGCCGCCTGCGAGAGAGCCAGGGCCGCCGCCGCCGCCTGCGAGAGAGCCAGGGCCGCCGCCGCCTGAGAAAGCACCACTGCTACCTGCCTTAAGAGAGCTACCGCTGAAAGCGCCAGTCCTTTTAAGGGCTCCTGCAAAGGGCGCGATCAAGGGACAGGAGCAAAGAGAACCGCTGCCGCCTGAGGGAGAACACTTGTGGCCTGAGAGCGAGCTCCTGATACTGGGGTACCGAGAGTCACTCAGCTCAGCAGAGAATAGCAGATTGCCTTCCGCATAGCACGGCCCGTCGGCTCATCCACCAAAGGCCCTGGAAGGAAAACCGGACATGCGGGGAGGGGGTCTGTGTTTCAGGGGTGGAGGTGGCCGATCTCAGTCATATGCTGTATGGAGCCTTGTGAACTTTTTGGGGGCAAAAAGGCTAAGGTGGGGGTAGTGTAACGATCCGTGTATTGTGTTTGTGTACTGTATTCCCTCTTGTTTCTACTGTCTGTTAATGCCGCTGTATTGTGTTCCTCTCCCCCCTGTCTGTATTACCTGTAGCTGCGGGCTTGCTCTGTCTCTGGCTGTGTGAGCTGTCCCTGTCAGGCTGTTTGTTGTGTGTGCCCATTGGTCCTGGTTTGCGGCTGGGGACCAATGGGATAGCTGTTCGCTCTGGCACCCGATTAACATAAAGGGGCGGGGTTTAGCTATAAAACGGGGCGTTGCACGCTCATTGGGGGTCGGTGTAGAGCAAGTGGCTAGAGCAGTGGGCTCTGAAAGAGGTTCATGAATAAAGCTTTGAACTTGAAAACGGCGTGTTGTGTTTTCTATCCTGCGCACTGCGGGGAAACGCTACACTATGTACGTAGGGGGCGGGCACTTTGCCACAAGGATGTATTTGCATCCCGAGCCATTGGAAAAAAAGGCATAATAGCACTTACATTTGAAGATTATACTTGACCTTTGATCCATATTTGACTCCTGTGCACCCCGAAAACCACTTTTAAACACAAAATGTCTCGTTTTCAATCACTCGAAAACACCCACAATAGTAGAGAAATGTTCATTTATGAACAACAAGAATACCTTGACAAAAAACAAAATTTGATGTAGCGCCGATACATTCGTATCTCAGAGAAACTGGAGAGGAACGCGATATAAAAGACATTCCTATCAATTAGTTGGACTGACACCTGGCAGACTTCATCTATTATGTAAAAAGTTTCAGCAGCTGTACCTAAGCTTATGCGTTGACTCTTCTTTTCCAGATTGGCGGTTTTCCAGCCAAATTTGGCTTGTTTTTAAAACATCTAGCGGGTAAATATTGTCTTTGGCAGTTTGGCTATTTTTTGGCTATATTTACCGTGCATGTTTTTTTTTTTCTTTTTTTCTATTGCCTTTGATTACGAGGTCGTCATCAGTGCAGGACTTCAATCACCACAATGCCCTGCATACTCTACCACGCCCTCCCCCTGGGGCGTGACTTTGTTCTGAAGCTCAGCATCCAATAAAATGACAAATCACACAAATGCCCACACTTGCATTCAGCAAATCCGACTGAAGAAAATGGTGAATCCGCCTACCACTTGCTTCAGGATTGGGGATTCTTACAGATGACACTCGCATGCATCATGGAACGCATTTGATCTCATCACATAAGAAACAGCAGTTCTTGTACTGTAAACTGTGAGAAAAAAAACGAGCAAAGCCCATATATAAATAAATAAATCATTTATGACATTACTTACCTGTGTTATTTTTTCTTTTAAATTAATATGTAGCACTTTTGTAATATATATTTAAGTCTTGAATGTAAGTACAGGTTTTTGGCTGGTTTAAAAAACACAATATGGCTACTTTTTGGATGGTTACTTCCAAAATTTGGTGGGGCGTTGCAAAATAAATCTGGCAGTGCTGCTTTTTTGTTGAGAACCAGTTCGCCATTTTGATTATAAACAAACCGCTATTTTGTTTTAGTATTTCAGTACATATCAGTAATTTTCTGTGACTTCAGTTGAATCTCGTTGTCAGCAGCTTAAATTCCTCCTTGTAGTTGTATCAGCCGTCGTTTTGTTAAAGATTCTTTACTGATTTAACTGCATATTTTTATATTTTACAACATAATTTATATCGAACACGAATATAATCCAGCACCTGTGACTATACCACAAGTAAATACTACATTCAACATCAAAGGCTTTTGCTTAAATGATGCTAAAATAGGGCAAATAACTTGAAATACCAACAGGATTCCTGAAAATTATACACAGCCTCAGTGAGCCATCCTTTGTATGCATGCAGTATCTTAATTAAATCATTTCAAATAGTATACCATGCTGTGTTTAGAAAGGTGTATTTACTGTGAACAAAATATTAGTGTTGAGTCTGTTGACCCCAATGTAACAGCTTGGATCCCACTTTAAATAACATGTTGTGACATAATAAGCTTCCCTGGTTAAATAGGTATATCAAACAAATCTCATAATAACGGTGTGGTATAGTGGCTCAGTACACTAATGAAGTCTGGTATCTCAACGTTTGTAATGGGGTAAAAGAAATCTAACTCTTCTTTTTTTCTTCTATTGCCCCTCTATCTTAAAAAAATAGCATTGCATAATGTATGCTACATTTCTTTTATTTGACATATTTACAGTTAAAAATAGATACATTTGTATTGCTTTGGAAGTGCACTGGAATCTTTCTTTTAATCAATTTAATTGAAATGTACTCTAAGAAAAATAAGGTATTGTTTGCATTTATGCAATTTAACAGTGATTACCACATAGAGTAATATAACTTTCCTTGGGCTATCTGGTTTCAATCTGGTTTCCGCTCTGCTCACTCCACTGAAACTGCTCTCCTGTCTGTCACTAACTCGCTAAACTCTGCCTGTGCTGCCTCTCTCTCCTCTGTCCTAATTCTCCTCGATCTCTCTGCTGCCTTTGACACTGTCAATCATTCTATTCTACTATCCTCTCTCGCTGACCTGGGAATCTCTGGCACTGCTCTGGCCTGGTTCTCCTCCTACCCCTCCGATCGCACCTACCAGGTAACCTGGCGCGGCTCAACCTCCACACCTCACCCTCGCTCAACAGGAGTCCCCCAAGGATCAGACTTGGGTCCTCTACTGTTATCTCTCTACACCTTCTCCCTGGGCCCCCTCATCGCATCCTATGGTTTCTCATACCATTTTTATGCTGATGATGCTCAGGTCTTCCTCTCCTCCCCCTCCCTCTGACCCCACCATCCCCTCCTGTATCTCTACCTGTCTGTCTGCTATCTCCTCCTGGAAGCTCTTGCATCACCTCAAACTCAACCTCTCTAAATCTGACCTCCTTTTCTTCCCCCTCCTCTGATCTCTCTATCTCCATTCCTCTGGAATCTACCACACTCTCTCCCTCCTCCTCAGCCAAGAACCTTGGAGTAACCCTGGACTCCTGCCTCTCCTACTCCCAGCACATCTCCACTCTAGCACGCACCAGCCGATTCTTCCTGAGCAACATACGAAGAATCTGACCCTTCCTCACCAACTACTCCACACAACTCCTCGTCCAGGCCCTGGTACTCTCCCGCCTAGACTACTGCAACTCCCTCCTGGCGGCCTCCCTAAGTCCGCCACGTTGCTCCGCTCACTCCACTGGCTCCCGATCACCACTCGCATCTAGTTCAAGACTCTTGTACTCGCCTACTGATGCCTTGACCAGACTGCACCCAGCTACCTCCAGACCCTCATCTCTCCCTACACCCCCACCTGACCTCTCCACTCCTCCTGCACTAGAAGACTGGCCGTATCTTCTCTATGCTTCCCTGCCTTCAGAGCCTGCTCCTTCTCCACCCTCGACCTGCAGTGGTGGAACGACCTTCCTACGGATGTCAGGACAGCCCAGTCCCTGACCACCTTCCGGCGCCTCCTCAAGACACACTTCTTCAGACAACACCTGTAAAACTCAACTCTTCCCTTCTGGACAATATAGCACTCTGCCTTTAATGCACTTTAACTTGCACTTATCTGCTATTTTACTGTATTTAATCCTGCACTTAACCCAATCTGTAGTATTTTGTATTTCACTTGCACTCGTATCTAACCCTGATGTAACTATCAACACTGTTATCTGCTCTTGAACTGCCCTGATATCAAATCGTACTGTGTTTTGTATTTGCTCTTATTAGGACTGAAGTCATTGTATTTTGTATCTTGCTCTTAATTGTACTGTAATTATTGATATGTATGTTTTGTATACAACTGTAAGTCGCCCTGGGTAAGGGCATCCAATAAATAATAATAATAATAATAATAATAATAATAATAATAATAATAATAATAATAATAATAATAACCAAGTGGACATCTTAGACATTAGCCTGTCTTAAACCAGAACTGATGAAAGAGCCAGTTTCATGTTCATGTAAGTTATAACTTGTAAGATGTGTTTAACCTTGCTGTGTTGTTTCCTATCTTCCTGGATCACTTTAAATAACTAATATTACTTTTTTGGCATTATTAACTGCTCGGGACAACACTGATCTATTCCTATTCTTTACAGTCAGGTGCACCCTGATAAAAGTCAGTAGATGCTGAGATGTATAGACAGTAGCTGCTCTGGTTGCTAGGATATGATCTGCCTGGCTTCACATGCAGCAGTGTCATCTGGAATGAATGAACTGCTGACTGCAATAGTAATTGTATATAGTAAACTAAATTGTGAACTGATGTCAGAACCAGAAACAGTGTTCGGTTGCATCTCATGCCTTTGATTTTGATTGTAAGGTTGGCAGGGAAGGGTTTAAATCTGAGCCTGCCAGCAATCGCAGGTGTGGCCATTCCCCAATTAGGTTTTTTTTTTTTAAACTGGAGTGAAGGCGAATGCCCAGCCTACAGGCACTAATTGTATTGTTTTATTTAACCTTTTATTTTGGCCCTTGTGCCTGTTTATTTCTTCCTGTTTCTGTGTTATGTTGTTAATTAAATGTGCGCAACAGCGCTTCACTGCAGCTTCTGACTCTGAATCTGTAATGGACCATCTGGGCCACTGACCGGAAGCACAAGCCTCTAGTTCTGGGGCCAATTCTACCTTCTCCTGGAACAGACAATCAGTAGCAGTGGTTCTGCCAGCAGCCTGGTTAGATTTGTGCACTGCCTAGTAAAAACTACCAGTAAATAATACTTTTAATGAGTGGAAATATAAGAATTGTTGTATTTTATTATTGTTGAAATATGTATTACAACATTTAAAAACTGCTCAATGTTAAAAAGTTGCACCTTGTCGCTGTTACTGTCATTTTAAAATATTGCATACAGTATTGTGACCGAGTAATGGAATTCATTTTAGCATGTTTTTTACTGCCATGGTGTACTGCAGACTACATGTATTACATTTAACAAGGCTACTTTTTTGTGAAAAAATATACAGATTTTTTTTTTTTTTTTTTTTTAAAGTTCAGTTTTGAGGCTGCTCCAGTGACCGAAGCTGCTCCAGACCTGTCCCATAGGCTGTCCCAAGTGTTTCATGTCGAGATTAAATACATGCTGTTAGATTACTGGGCAGCAGTGTGGAGTAGTGGTTAGGGCTCTGGACTCTTGACCGGAGGGTTGTGGGTTCAACCCCTGGTGGGTGACACTGCTGCTGTACCCTTGAGCAAGGTACTTTACCTAGATTGCTCCAATAAAAACCCAACTGTATAAATGGGTAATTGTATGTAAAAAAAAAAAAAAAAATGTAATTGTATGTAAAAATAATGTGATATCTTGTAACAATTGTAAGTCGCCCTGGATAAGCGCGTCTGCTAAGAAGTAAATAATAATAAACAAGGTATGGTTGAACTAAACTTTTTTTTTTTCTTTTTAATGAATACCCCTCACCTGTCATGCAGACACCATGTTAGAAATTGAGAGAGATAAGACTTTTGTGATATCTGCATAGTCCCACCTTCATTTTATATATTAATTAGAAAAAGCTAGGAATCCCTGGTCTAAGTATGTAAACCCACCTAACCTCTGGCCAAGGCAATATGTGCTATGACTTTAGTTTCCCGACCTGCTCTGAGCTTGGTGTCTGCTATGCAGAAATGTGTCCCTGCCTAATTTACTGGATGCTGGAACACAGAAGTAATTATTTCTCATTATTCCAGCAACAATGAAAGGCAGGCACAGCATGGATAAGCTAACAGCAGCTCCTCATATAAGGCTGCTGAGTTTTAAGAGTGTTTTATTACAATAGCAATGCACTTTTTAAAGTGTGGTTCTTTCATAACCACCATTTGAGACCATCCTCATGAATACTAAGGCATTCAAAATGTAGATTTTTAATACTATAGGAAAATAATGATGGAGAATTTGGAAACAATTACCACCGCAAATGTATTTTTTAAATAGAACCCTGGCAATTTGTACAACTAAGAAAAGGTCAGAAAAGCATCCAATTCAGTCAGAGCATGCTGTACAAAGGGACTGAAACACAGAGAACATTCTGTTAGCAGGAATTCTGACGAGAGAATTTATATAAGGTTATCAGCAGAGTTTATATAAGGTTATCAGCACTCCATGCTGTTTGTAACAGTGGTGCTCAATCAGGACATCTTAGTTCACAGGGGAATTGGCACACAGGGAAATGCAAATAGCTTAAACTCTCCTCTGTGATACTGTTGGACATAACACCTCTCCTGCTAGCTAGCACAGCAGACCTAATGCTTTCAGGATGTAATCAATATGGCATTAGAAATAGATAAATAAAGCTTTTTTCTATTTTTTACTGTAATATTCACATGCCTTTCACACCCTGTAGTAGGGTGGCTGAGTGGTGAAATCAGGCCAGATGCAGGAAAAAAAGCAAACAGGCAAGTACTGCAATGCAATGGCGTAGCGTGTGCCGGTTTTATTCAAAAAATAAAATAAAAGTTTTTACAAAAATAAACACAGTTGCTCACTGAGCGAAATAAAACAAAAGAAATCCCAAACACAAAACAAAATAGCCAATACAGGTCATGCTGGGCAAATGCTGTCAAATGATCCTGTATGATATTTAATTTCCTTTCTCCTCTCGCTCTCTCGTAGTCTCCTCTGTACTCCCACACCTCGAACTGAGAGCACTGTAGGTTTATATACCGTGGCCGAGGGGTTTAACTAGCTAGTAATTATTCTATTACCCCTCGGCCACAATCTGCACGAGTTTATTAATTACGTGTGACTGCCGACTAGCTGCCTAATCTCGCCTCTGCCAGAAACAAAACAATAAAAAAACTCATGGCTTTCACCGCCATTAAATACAAACACAAATACAAATCATACAGGGATGGATGGTACCCTGTTCTACAATGAACAAATACATTTGTTTTAAATAATACAATACAAAATAAAAACAAAACAATACATTGTAAAAGCAGGGCTTTGCTCTGCCCCCTTTCATGTACAGGGGCCCTGGCTCTGTTACACACCCTGAATTCAAATTGCAATTCAAATTTGAACTTAGACCCAAGTTGGCATACATACACATTACAAAGCCCCCATATAATTCCCAGTTTGGCACAAATAGAATCTTATTTCGAGAGAGGATGTTCAGGTCAGAATTGGTGTTCAATTGCAGAACTATGAGGGAAAGCCTTATTGTGCTGTGGCAGGGTAAAGGGGTTTCCACATTGAAATAGTTTGGCCTCTCTATGGGTGGGGGCACTGTGCTCTCTAGCTTCCGGTTTCTCTCCAAGAAAGAACAGACCTTAAGTTTATGGTTGGGTTGTAGCAGCCATCTTGGTAGAGGAAAACCACTCATGCTCTAAACTCTACCTTATAGGGTCAGTGGCTATATGATCCACCGCTCCTACATGCTGACCCTGTCCCCGCAGCTCCACCGCTCCTACATGCTGACCCTGTCCCCGCAGCTCCACCGCTCTTCTACATGCTGACCCTGTCTCCGCAGCTCCACCGCTCCTCTACGTGTTGACCCTGTCTCCGCAGCTCCACCGCTCCTACATGCTGACCCTGTCTCCGCAGCTCCACCGCTCCTCTACGTGCTGACCCTGTCTCTGCAGCTCCACCGCTCCTACATGCTGACCCTGTCTCCGCAGCTCCACCGCTCCTCTACATGCTGACCCTGTCTCCGCAGCTCCACCGCTCCTCTACGTGTTGACCCTGTCTCCGCAGCTCCACCGCTCCTACATGCTGACCCTGTCTCCGCAGCTCCACCGCTCCTCTACATGCTGACCCTGTCTCCGCAGCTCCACCGCTCCTCTACGTGCTGACCCTGTCTCCGCAGCTCCACCGCTCCTACATGCTGACCCTGTCTCCGCAGCTCCACCGCTCTTCTACATGCTGACCCTGTCCCCGCAGCTCCACCGCTCTTCTACGTGCTGACCCTGTCCCCGCAGCTCCACCGCTCCTACATGCTGACCCTGTCCCCGCAGCTCCGCCGCTCCTCTACGTGCTGACCTGTCTCCACAGCTCCACCGCTCCTACAGACTTATTTGTGCTGTTTCTTTGTCATTATGCTTGTTTTCTTTTGTTTTGGAGCACTGCGTTATTGTAGATATTTATCCAAAAGACCCCATTGTAGTACCTCCCAGAGGTGCCTACTACTATCTTCCATTATGGTCAGTTGCCCATATTCAGTTATATCACTCACACTCACATTCTGATTCGGCAGGTGGTAGGAAGACAAATAGGAAAGAAGGAGCCGCCGATTTTAAAGGCGTATGTCCCTGCCTGCACTTTTGGTCTCCATTCTGTCATATATGTGTTTTTAAACCAATTGACATATCCAAATTCGATCATGATTTCATATTATTTCATCAACAGTATACCACAAATACATACAATAGAAACTATCAACATTGAATATACTTTGACATAATGTAATTGACATATCTGACATAAATCAGAGATTTCATATTAAAGAACACAAATTGACTCCGTCATTGAGACCAATTGGTTCTAATTTTTGGAGGGCAAATATCCAGTATGCTTCTCTCCGTAGTAACAAAAGTATAAAATTCCCACCTTGAGCTGGTAGAGTTACTTTCTCCACCCCCACAAATCCGTTGGCCAATGTGCCCTTTTGTTTTAAGTGTTTTGTTTTGTTAAAACATTTACTTGTGTTTGTTTAATAAAACGCAGAGTGCCGTAGCGTCTCAGTTTGTCCTGTCATTTCCTTGGTTTGGTTTCTGGTCTGATGTCACCCCTGCAGTCATCCTATTCACACTAAGCAATCGAGAAATAAATGGTAAAAAGATGTTATCGTTGTTGTAGATTAATTTCTCCTCCCAAAACCCATTGCTGTACCCTTTATCTGGGAAAAATATTGACCTTCAAAAAGAATTGGAATTTAAGCACAAATCAAGTAAATCTATAATTAATTGAGAGGGTGGAATTCCTCAGTGGAATTTAAATAGAAAGTGACAATGCCCCCGGTATGTGGGATGTTGTTGTACAAACTAGTGATATCAAGTAATACAGGAATATTATCGGGGACCACCCTGATTTCATTAATACGGTTAAGAACATCACATGTATAAGAAACAAATGAAGGGAGTTTACAGACAAAGGGTTGTAAATAAAAGTCTACTGTATATATTGACATAGTGGTTCAACAACGGAACCTATACCTGCGATTATAAATCACATATGAGAAATCAGCCAATCACAGAGCAGCATTTCCAAACATTCCTGTATCTCTTCTCTTGTGTATAAATGTCATCCCGTGCATAGACTTAATGGTATTTTAAAAATAAAATGCTCTAAATAAACACATAGCAAAATGGAAAATCCTGTTTTTAACTTCAACCTAAAACTTCGTCTTAATTTGGATAAACTGGACAGTAGCTTTTCCCAAGAAAATATGACAGAAATTGCAGAAATAGAAAAGCAACTAATCAAATCCGAACCATCTACGGAGCAAAGTAATAGTTGTTTTCCAACACTAAAACCTGAGGACATTAGCTTACTAGAGGGAGTGACGACCAACAAAACCACAAAATATCAACAAAAGTGGGCTGTTAAAATGTTAAAAGATTTCTGTTTTGAGAAAGCCAAATCTGTAGACTTTGAAGTTCTATCCAATGAAGAACTAGCGAAACTACTGTCCGACTTCTATCTCTCCCTGAGACAAAGTGACGACAGTCTGTACAAGCGGGGCAGCCTCATAAACATTAGAAGTAGGATTAACCGTTACCTTCAGCAAAACCCCTGGAATAAAAATACTGATATCGCTAAAGATTCTGAATTCTGTCCGGCAAACAAACACTTAAATCTACATGCTAAACATCTTCTTGTCCCACCACTTATCGCAGAGTTCTGAAATTTGGTATACATGGTCAGAGATTGTCCAAGATGCACTGTGCTCAAAATTAAGCTGATTAGTTCAGTGGTGTGGTGGCCATGTTGGATGACCTAATTAACACAGAAATATATTTTTCTCCAAAACCGCTAATCTGATCGAAGCAAAACTTGGCATACATGATCCAAGCATGGTTTTCTTTAAAGTTTGCCCAAATGAAGTTGCAACAGTGGAAAACATGGCTGCTGTGGGCCAATCAGATTTCAGCATTGCTCTAGTTGCATATATTGCACATAAAATTAACACAGTTGAACAAAAACTCTTGAAACGTCAGAGTAGTGGAGGCCTATGGGAATGAATGTATGCTCTATTCAAAAATACCTTGATATTGACCTTGACATTTGATCTCTCCTTAAGGTCAAATGTAAAACTAGCTTATAATTCATTACAGCGCGTAGATAGGGTCATGGTTACTATGGAACACAGATAGGAATCCATATGGGCGCTATTCAAAAGAAAAATGGAAAGTGATGTCTACAACTGAGTGAATGGCAACCAATGGATGACAACCAATCAAAATGCTTAAATACACAATAACTCCTTGGAAGCCGTAAAGTTGCTTGCAGCTTCTAGTTATTGGTTATTATTGCCTGGTTAATATAAAAAATGAGCAGAATTTATTTAGTTTTATTCAGATTTTATGTATGTTTTCAGTTATGGATGAATTACCTTGGTATGAAATCATCCACTCATGTTGCAAAGAAACAAACACGTCAGCAGTCGTGATGCTCAAATCTGTCTGCTATTTCCTCCTGGATGCACTCGCATCACCTCAAACTCAACCTCTCTAAATCTGACCTCCTTTTCTTTCCCTCCTCCTCCCCCTCCTCTGATCTCTCTATCTCTGTTCCTCTGGAATCTACCACACTCTCTCCCTCTTTCTCCGCTAAGAACCTTGGAGTCACCCTGGATCCCTGCCTCTCTTATTCCCAGCACATCTCCACTCTGGCACGCACTTGCCGATTCTTCATGAGCAACATCCGAAGAATCCGACCCTTCCTCACCAACTACGCTACCCAGCTCCTGGTCCAGGCCCTGGTACTCTCCCGCCTAGACTACTGCAACTCCCTCCTGGCTGGCCTCCCTGCGTCCGCCACCCGTCCGCTCCAGCTCATCCAGAACTCTGCTGCCCGCCTGGTGTTCTCTCTGCCTCGCTTCGCCCACGCTACTCCACTACTCCGCTCGCTCCACTGGCTCCCGATCACCGCTCGCATCCAGTTCAAGACTCTTGTACTAGCCTACAGATGCCTTGACCAGACTGCACCCAGCTACCTCCAGACCCTCATCTCTCCCTACACCCCCACTCGACCTCTCCGCTCCGCCTGCACTAGAAGACTGGCTCTACCTCCGCTACGCTCCCCTGCCTCCAGAGCCCGCTCCTCCACCCTTGCTCCGCAGTGGTGGAATGACCTTCCTACAGATGTCAGGACTGCCCAGTCCCTGACCACATTCCGGCGCCTCCTTAAGACTCACCTCTTCAAACAGCACCTGTAGAACTCCTCTGTTTGTATCCTGGGACACTATCACCCTTCATTTAAATGTGCTTTATTTTGCTCTTATCTGTCCCCTATTTTACTGCATTTAATCCTGTACTTCAGAATACTGTAATCTGCCAAGTGTTTAACCTGTAGTATTTTGTATTTAATCATATCCTGATGTAACTATCACTATTATCTGCTGTATTATTGAATTGTGGTTTGTCACACTTGAACAAAAGTTATTGTATTTCTTGCTCTTATTGTATTACTTGTATTGTAACACTTGAAATGTATTTGCTTACAATTGTAAGTCGCCCTGGATAAGGGCGTCTGCTAAGAAATAAATAATAATAATAATAATAATAATATCCCCTGTTGTAACCTCAAACCAGCAATATAAACGTGGAGAAACATTATAAAACAGTGCCCTGGATGGTCCTAAAGCAAAAGAAAAATAGCTTCATTTTTAACCATACAAAATGAAATAATTTATGCATTATGCCTAATGCGTCTGATTTTTGTTTTTAACCGATAAAAACCGATAAAACAACCAGATACAAAAAAATGGAATTGGTGTATATCCAATAAACTCCGGAAAAACTAAAATAAAATAACCTACAAAAAAAAAAAAAACACTTTCTCAGTGCAGTTGGTCAATGTCCCTCCTTCCTGATTTTATTCGCGCATTGATTTGTTCTGTACACTTTAAACCCACCCCAACTACTGAGTGGCAGCAAATTCTTACATTTCTATTGGAGGATTGTAACACACTCACAAGATTTAAAACTATATTACAATGACCAAGAATTTTGGAATGTAACCGAAACAAAATAATTTCATATAGTGTATAAAAAGCGAAAGCCCAGAGAAAAAAAAAATTGCATGAAACTCTCAAATAGCTAAAAATAAGCACCAAAAAATTCAATTAATAAAAACAGAAAAACAGAAGCCCTAATTATGTCTTATCATTACAGCATAGTTAAAATCAATCCCAGTATGCCAACAGCTTACCAAACATACCCAGTCGAAGTCTCAGTTTGCAAATCCAGGGACAAGCCATGCAATTCAGGAGACCATTTCCTGTTATATTATAATGAAGAATTATATTTTAAGGTCCAGTTAAAACATTATTTACCTGTAAAATATTAACTAATGGTCCAATAAAGCATGCAGACCTCTCCACCTATAAAGTTCTGATAATTGTTCATTGGTGGCATTATTATTATTATTATGCAGTGAATGAAGGTCAGACCATTTTTATTCAGAAACCCCTGGGGAGGCATCTCCACCACCTCCAATTATCATATAATAAAAACCAATGACACGGTAATAAATCATGAAGCCACTGAAATGTTGAAACAATAACCATGCACCCTACATTTGTTAAAATGAAATAAATAATTAACAATACCGTCTTTATAAAGATGGACCTTGCAATACGTGGTAATGTCTTTAAAACTGTTGAGGAGAAATCAGTGATCTAAGGTTTAAATGTATGACCAATAAATAAAAAATGCTACTGGTAGGGAACAAAAAACAAAAATAGAAAATAAAAAACACATACAGCTTGCATTACATATATCATTCTCGGTTTAAAAATGACAAGCAATTCTTTTTATTTATATTGCTGTCAATTTTTATACTTCAATAGTCAACAACAGCATTTAACTATTTTTAATATACAATAAAAAGGTACATTCAAAAGCCAGAAACTGAAGGTTTATTTAGAAGTGTGTTGAGTATTTGGAACAAAAGCCTTTAAGTGAACAGTCATGTACAGGTCTCTGTGACTTTCATCAGGACAGCTGTAGTTAAGTAGTTTGAATGAAAGCATGTCTGAGAGACATAAGAATCTGAGGACTTACAAAGAAAATTACTGATTGGTTATTGGTCTATACTGTTTTTTTCAGGTGTTCTTGACTGGGTGGGTAGAAGAGAAAAGAGGGGATTGATGCGAATACCTTCCAAACTCAATCATACATTCAGACGTAAAACTGTAGAAATCAGGTCAAGTTGATAAACATTTCAGCTAATGCTTTCTTCATTGCAATATCTAATGTCACTGTTAATGAACAAAAGTTATTGAGCTCTGCTTTATTATAGGCATTTCATTACTAATTAACAATAATAATGCTTTTTATTGAAATTATAGTAATGCTATATTAAGGATATCCCATACGGAAAAAAATATATACAGTATATATATATATATATATATATATATATATATATATATATATATATATATATATATATATTAATATATAGAAAATGGCTGAATTTCATATATGTAGAGATATTATATTATTATATGAAAAATATAGAAATAACACTTATGCCATTAACCTATTAAATATAAGTGAGGTTAATACTCTGTAGTACCATGTAACAGGGGAGACCTGGACTGGCCGTCTGATGTATGCACGGTGCTGCAGGAAGAGGGCGGCAGTCCCGGGGAATCCGCCTGCCAGTCATGGCAGTGACACAGAGAGGTGGGGAGGAGGGTGTGTGGGCTTTCCCTCTCTCTGAGTGGCTGGGGGCGGGCTCATGGGGATTGCTCGGCCTATAAACGGATACTTTGTTGTTCCCTCAGGTCTGCCCTTTTTAGAGGAATGATCCAGCGGAGGCGCTACTGACAGAGCGGGGCTGGAAGAGAGTCGCCGAATAATTACAAATAAAATATAAAGACTAGAGAAAAGAATATTGTGCAGTGGGGAAATGAATGGGCAGACCCCAGGGATTGTATAGGGAAGTGAGGGAACACTTGTCAGTGTAGGACGGAGTCCCGGGCCGTGCAGGTAGTGTGTGTGCGTGTGACAGGATGACAGAGGTTTGAGACTCAGAGACAGTATAAAGTTCAAAATAAAGCTTTTTAATGAACAAAAATACAAAATAAACAGGCACAAGGGCCAAACAAAAAGGTTTTAAACACAAAATAATAAACACAAAACAAAACTTACAAATAAAGCTTCCAGGCTGGGCGTTGCCTTCACTGGTTTGCAACACTAACAACACAGCACACACAAAAACACTCTACTCCTTCTAGAACTCTCTCTCTAGCCAGGGCCTCTCCCCTGGCTTTTATCCACTGTGGCTGGAGCCCAATTAATCAATAATTGCTGATTATTCAATTAGGGCTCCAGCCACATTCTCACATGTTTTCCTGGTAGGGAGGAATTTAACCCCCTCCCTGCCAGTCCCAACCACGTTCATAAAGACGGGGCAGTCCCCCGTCACAGTGCGCGATAGGTGAGCGGTGAAATACCTTTACCATCGTTGGTAACAACGGTATCACAGTGCCACCTTGTGGCCGTAAATAAATCGTGCACCAGAGTGGTGTTTAGAAACCCAGTTTTCTGTCTCCTGTGTCAGTGATTTTCCCCCACCCTTCCACATACCACCATTTGCTTTTTGCAAGGCAGTAACAATTACAGATAGTGTGGGAAAGATCAGCAATCCTGGTCTGCAGGATTACAGACTATTTCAGGCAGTCTGTTTAAGGGCATCCTACAGAGTGGGTTTACTGGGGGAAAAAATAAATAAAAATAAATAATAAAGGGATTGTTTTCACTGAAAAGTCTGCAAACCACAACAAAATAAGGTAACCTGTTTGCCATGGGGTGTTGGTAAAAGAAACTGTAACTCTGCCAGAAACATTCAAATGATTTGTCAGTCTACACCAGTGGCAATTTTTCCCCAAGAGGGCAGTATTTTTATGCCCCAGTTCACACCACCCATGCAGCTCAAAGAGGAAAGAGCAATAGCATCAAAACTGTAAATACAGCACTATGGCATAGTCTAGCCAGCCAGTTAGTCCAATTCCTGTGACTTGCTCATATAGATTCTGCACCAGAAACGGGTTGCAATTCCTCATAACAGGATAACTGATCTTGCCCACTCAATGTGTAAGTGCACTGCTGCCTTTCATTAGGCAAAGGCCCGCACCACAAAGTATTATCCTCACTTATACAGTATTTGCCAGTTCTATGTTTGGTTCCAGAATAAACTGGTATTGTTTAAAACTTGTGTTTCTTTTGTCGATTCTTTGTACCATACATTTTACAAGGTAATATTAAAATATATAACAAATAAAACATATTCATCCATTTTGAATCAAAACACTTATTGGGATAACCCCCTCATCTTAGTATCTGCAAATGTGACGATACTTCTTTCAAGTGCACAATAAATGAAAAACAAATTTACAATCTCGTTACAAATCTATTGTCACTTATGGTTGCCCCCCCATCCCCCCAAAAATGTATATATCATATCAGATGTTTCATTTGCTTCCAAATTAAACTTCTAAATAAAGTACAGGTGAAACCTATGAAAACAAACAGAAAAACTGAGATGAAAGTAAAGGCATTATTTTTTAGTTCTTTAACAATTTTTATCATTACAGCCTTGTGTATTTTTGTGTGCGTTTTTCTTTATTGCATACCTAAATTCTGCAATTTTTCCATTAATTACAGAACCAATCTGTGATTTTGTAGCAAGTGGAAATTTCATCAGAGTTGAGGCTGAAAATGAAATAAACTGTTTTTAAAAAATTGTTTGAGGTATAACATTCAAAAACACTAACTATATGACTCAAAACATTTTCTGCAATTGTTTGTTAAAAAAAACAAAAACAATTGTATACTCTTACTACTGACCAAACTTGTAGTTTGTTTCATTATTTAAATGTTAAGAAACCTATTTTTTATTGTGAACTTCTTAAATAAATGGCATTTTTTTACTGTTAAATTGTCAAGCATCAAAGTAGTGCCGCAGGACAAGGCCTCTTCATAACACCATACACTTATTTCTTAATTCTTTAGTTAATGCTGAATAACAAACATATTCAAATCAAATTACTATTTTTAAGTGAAAAGAGGAGCTATAGAAGTAAAATTTTGGAGACATCTACAAATAGAAGGTTTAAAAGCATTCCATTCATAACCCTTAAAAACACTCACCATATATTGCATTCACTTTGTTGGAATCCAATGCCTCTCTTCTTTCCCCATCTTGCAGTCGTTTGCCACTTCCACCACGTAGATTACTTCTTAGTAGTGGTTAGGGCTCTGGACTCTTGACTGGAGGGTCGTGGGTTCAGTCCCACGTGGGGGACATTGCTGCTGTACCCTTGAGCAAAGTACTTTACCTAGATTACTCCAGTAAAAACCCAACTGTATAAATGGGTAATTGTATGTCAAAATAATGTGATATCTTGTAACAATTGTAAGTCGCCCTGGATAAGGGCGTGTGCTAAGAAATAATAATAATAATAATAATAATAATAATAATAATAATAATAATAATAATAATAATAATGTCAAACACAGAGAGATCCACATTTCACACAAATGAAGTGTATGAAGTAGCCTTATTTGCTAGTGCCCAAGCCAGCTGGTCTATGTACATTCCACTTCCTGGATGAATTTCCACCTGTTTAAAGAAGAAATAAGACAATTAGTATTTTAAGTACAAATAAACCAAGAAAAGACCATTGACCTTGAAGAGCCTGGTTTTGGGCAGGTCACATATGCATTTACAACCTCTAAAACATCAAGAACCCAGTTACATTCAATAACATTAGAATGCAGCCCTGAACAAAACACTGTTCCAGTTGTCTGGTGTGGATAACCTGTATAAGTAATGATGTATATTCACTGAGAAAAAATACCCATCTCCTTGCAAAAAATTATGATATGACACCACAGGGGCTAGCTAGGGGCTCTGCATCTCATGACAAATACTAATACTTACAAGAGTGCTAAGGAAAGTAGAGGTGACAACAAGACATGCAAGACAACAGTAAATTAATTAGTCAAGGGACCTGATAACTGGACAGAGGGTAGTAATAAGAATGTAACTTGTTTACCCAAAAAAACCTTTAAAAAATATAAACTGCCGAAAAAATGTCATTAAATTGTTAAAGAACAGAAGAAGTGTCATGGTAATCACTGTAATGAAAGTATTGCTCTACAAAGTCATATAAGGTCTTCAGTTAAATTGGGTTAAATTTGCAAAGCTATGAAAAGGGTAACTTTTCACTGATATAGATAGAAGATTGCAGTTACCACTGCCTGTAATACAACATACTGTGTTACTATTTCAAGTTGTCTTCCATTCCCTTGTGAATCAGGAATTGAGGATATGGACACCGTGGTAACTGGAGACGATGCAGTGGGTAGACCCTTGGACTTCCACAAGAATGTGCGTCAGAATGAATATTGTTAGTAGAGCTGTCAGTAACCACAGCTGTCCTTCTTTTCTAGCCCTTCAATTTTCTCCAGTATCACAGGTATAGCTGCAAATATATAATATTCAGTTTTATGAAAAACCTTGCAAATTCTCTGACTACTGTGTTCTTTGTAGTTTCTTTTTCAAAATTGGAATCGCCAAGTTTTCTTTTCATACCTCTCAATTTGGAATCACCAATTGCGTGGAATAATCAAGCATAGGCAGGATGTGCACAATGTAGTTTGTGTTGAATGATAGGCCAGGCTCGAAAATATGTTGTCTTAAGCCATAAGGGCAGCACCCTAATGAATTAATCTCACTCATATTTTGCCAGTTGTACGTATGGTTCCAGAATAAACAGGAGTTTGTTTTTCCCCAAAATGTGGGCATTTATTTACTTATTTATTAATCTCTATTAATATTGAATGTGCTGCTACTTGAAGCAATAATGATGCTTACCACCAATTACTGCTTCCTTGAGTTTCTTATTCTCCTGTTCTAGTTTTTGAATTTTACTTCTAAGTTGTTGTAACTCTCCGTCCTCTGCTGTTTCAAAATTTGAAGGGACCTTTGTTGTTTAACAGAAGCTTTACTATTCGCCTGTGAATTCTAATTAAAAAAAAAAAAAAAAAAAAGAAAACTGTAATTTTTTTGTACTGTTGTCTAAAATAACTTTACAGAATTCAATCATACCAGCAACAGCTTCCTCTTTTAACCTTCTGAGGACCCTATGGAACATATATGAAATCTGCTGTAGTTTAAAAAAATATGGAGTGACTAATGCAACTGGAAGTTAACAGACTGAGTAGCCAAGTTCTGACCATAAATTTGACCAATCAGAACTTAGCATCTATTTGAGCAACCAATCCAGAGCAACAGATCATTTATTTTGCTCAGGAAATTTCCAAATTGTTCTTCTCTCAATGTCTAGTGGGTTTTTTTTTTAATAGCAATCTCAATATAAATAAAAGGTTTAAAATGTGTGTTTGTGTGTATTTTAAGTACACACACACACACACTGAGAATAATTTACTAATATCAGTGATGCCTAAGGAGGCTGTGTGGTCCAGTGGTTAAGAAAAGGGCTTGTAACCACGAGGTCCCCGGTTCAAATCCCACCTCAGCCACTGACTCATTGTGTGACCCTGAGCAAGTCACTTAACCTCCTTGTGCTCCGTCTTTCGGGTGAGACGTAATTGTAAGTGACTCTGCAGCTGATGCATAGTTCACACACCCTAGTCTCTGTAAGTCGCCTTGGATAAAGGCGTCTGCTAAATAAACAAATAATAAAAATAATAATGCCTACTGCGGGAGGCGTTTTGTGTGGTCTTTTGTTAGTTCCCTTGACTATACAGTAGGTTTGTAATGCAAACTCCTGTCACTGTCCACCATTACCACGGTGGAGCCATAAGTGAGACTGCTACTTAAGGCACTACCTTTATTGACAAAATGCGTCCTAACTAGGTCTACACCCAATCTTCGAATAAGCATAGTATGGTGTGTAGTCTTAAAATGACTCTCCAAAAACAGCAACGTTTACCTGGCACACTTCTGAGCCTGAAGTGTTGCTGCTGGATTCATCAGCATATCTTTTATTTTGAATTTTCTTTCTTTTCAAAGCTGGAGTCTCTTCTGCTCTTGACATTGCATCTCTTATTTTAACAAGTTCCAACTTTTTCTTAACATGAAAAGCATGGCTATGATAATGAATCAATACTCAATATTATAATAAAGCTGCTTTCTGGATAGAGATGTGTAAAGCATGTACGCTACTTGTGAGACATTCCAAAATATAAAATCCAATCTTTAGTGGAAAAGACAGACAATGGAAACCTTCTTTATATATATATATATATATATATATATATATATATATATATATATATATATATATATATATATATATAAAATCTGCATAATGTTTTTTTTTTATGTTTCAAAAGTGTAGGATTACATGTTAAAGTGACTAGGAAGATATTGGTTGCTTAAAAATTAAAATTAAACGACTTCATTTGTAATCTATTTCAGACACGTCCTGTTGATTTGGTCAGCAACTGCGGAACATCAACCAGTTTAGAAGATACAAATGTAAGTAAGATTACATTTATGTGTTAATGCAATTTATTTTATTTTTTTAAATAATTGATCATTGGAATCCTATCACTAGAAACACAAGTAGGTAACATAAGGTAATGTGGAATTTAAATAAAAAATCCAAATGACTGTTTGAAAATATTCTTATACGTTTATACTTTTCAAATTCAGGAAAGCATATATTTTCATCCTGAGATCCAAAATGCAGTGCAAACTGAAGAAAAAAATACAAACCCTGTTCTGTAAGGTTCTGCCCCCAATGCTGTGGAAGTATCGGTCAAACTTCAATTTTGTATATTTGTCATAATACTTGTACTATTTTTTTGTGTATAAAAATAATAAAATTTCTGTACATACTATTACAGTGTTTTATGGCCACAGACATTGAGAAATTTGGGATGAAAGACTTATTTTTCTTCAGTCCATTTAACTAGAATAGAAGGTACTTGAAATTGTGCACTATTTATATGCTGTTGTTGGTGTAAGATAGCAGGGAGGGGGTTAATATCCTCCTTGCATGAAAACCATGTGCAAATGCACATGGGTTGAATTTAATTGTTTAATTTAATTGTTTTAGTGTTTTGTTAATTGTTTTATTAGTGATTATCCCCTGCACCTGGTGATTATTGTAAATTAGAGCCAGGTGCAGGGTATAAAAGAGAAGCAGCCAGTTTATTCTGGGCCGCTGTGTGGACAGTCTGCTTGTTTGTGTACACAAGTGTATTAGAAAAGGAAAGGTAGTGTAAACCTGTTTGTTTTGTTTAATTGGTAGGTAACAGCTTAGGTTCCTGTTCTGTGTTTTAGTTAATGCTCAAGAAAGAGCTAGGTGTTTGTTTTTGTTTATTTTTATTTTTGTTATTAAAAAAAATAGTGCAAGAGCGCTTTAAACCTCCATTTCCGGTGTCCTGGGTTTGTTTTTAAAGTGGCAACGAACCTTGAGTGGTGCAGTTTTATTACATTGGTTATTAGTTGTTTAATATTAAAACTGTTATCAGAAATTGAATGATGCTGAAATATATTGTATTTTTACCTATCGGCAAGATCCTGCCTTCCCAGTGCTATCGGATGATAATAAAATGGACTTGGAGGAGATTACAAGTTCATCTGTCATATTTTAGTATATAAAATATATTAATCTCTATAGGACACTATTGTTGTATTATATAGTTAGTGTTTACCAACTTAACTCAAAGATAAGTTGAAAAAATAAGTTTCTACTCTTCTTCCATGTTGTTCTCAGGCGGTAACTATATCCGATGATGGACATTATCAAATGGAAATGCAGCTTCCACTACAGTCGGGTTCAACTGTAGTGTCAGTTATGAGTTATGAATTATCAATTATCTTGAATATTGATGTTAAATAATCAATTTTTCATTGTGATTATAGTGCTAGAGAACACAAATATTTACCATGGGATAGAATGTTTAATTTAATCACAAATTCAAATTAATGTTTAAAAATATACATTTTATATGTTTTTCTTTTTTTTTTTTTTTTTTTTTTTTTTTTTTTTTTGACATTCAGGAAATAACATCCTTTCTTCCTGAGACAAGAGAAGCAGTACAAACTGAAGAAACACAGATCCTGTATGTTTAAAAAAAGAGACTATTTAGATGTGATTTAATAAGATGTGAATTATGTAAAAGGTCCAAGTGTGCTCTGCAATATACCTGGCTTTTATATTGTTGAAAACTTTGTGCCTGATTGTATGCATTGTGTGCTTTTAGGATTGGCAAGGCAAATGACGACTTTATGCTTAGACTCACAGTATCACACAGAGCAGTATTATTTGGGACTTTGTATTGGTTCCGTAGACTCCAGACTCCTTTCAATTAGACCTCCATGTAATTTTTCTCGTGTGCCATGTTCTGTTACCGTGCACACATACTGGAAGGCCAATTAATGGTATGCTTGGCTATTATATTACAGTATACCTGGGTTAAAGGGATTCTACCAGCAAAGTACTTTCAACACTGGTGTTTAGTAGTGGATTGTATTTCAGTACTGCTTGGTGAATGCATTATTTTTCACCAGTTAGACCACTGTAGTGCTGCTCTCATTCAGTTTGTTGCTTTAATGGAAAAACTGTATGGAGTCCAGCATGTAACTTTCAATGTACATTTACTGCTTCACCTTGTCAAGAGTGTGAAAGATTGGGGTCCATTATGGACACATTCCACCCTTTTGTATGAATCATACAACGCATGCTTACTGGGAATGATTAAAGGCACACAAGGCATTCCACAGCAGATATGTAAGAAATTCCTAATTGAAAAGGCTTTGGCTTTGTATGCCCACAATATGCCAAGGACTGATAAAGGGGAACTGTTTAACTCACTAATAACGAAAAAAAGAGAAGTGAACTTCAGTGAGAAATCTGAAGAAGTTTTAGCTTTAGGAAGACATCACCAGAACCTCCTGAAAAGGGAACATTACCTTTCACTTCACAGCATTGTTAATGATGTAGATTCAAATACTATTGTTAATTATTATAACAGAATAGTGGTTGGTAGTGAAATATTTCATTCAAAACGCTATACTAAAGTACAAAAGCGTAATAGTTATACTGTTGTCTTAAGGGATGGCTCAATTGCTCATTTACTGTTGTTGATCTTGGTACTGGCAGGAAATGCTATTCATTTGGAAGGTACTTTGAAACTTTGAGATATAAAATATGTTCTAATTCTGGGGTCACTATAATGCTAAGCCACATTGTTCCAGTCTCTCTTGAGTTGGGAAATCTTGTTACAGTGGAAAGCAACCTCATACAAGAGAAATGTGTGTTTTTGTGCAAATTCCAGGGCAAAATCTAGCTTTAGTTTGCAATCAACCAAATTGTGTTGAACTCCACAGATAAAATAAATTGAAACAAAATATTAAATGGAAGAAAACCAGAAATTTTAACCGCCTTTACTAAAATAGTGTATAGTTTCTACTTTAATTTCTCACTTGTATTATAAGGGTATCCCTCAAGTTTATATTTTTTATTCTGGCAAATATGTTTTGCATATATCCTGAATTTATGAGGCCATAGCTTTAAAATTGTTGGATAAGCTCCTTGGTAAGATTTAAAAAAAACAAAAAACTCAACACTCAGAGTTTGCCTCAATGAGCCTGGTTTTGTGAGAGCAGGTCACCTGTGACTGATGTTGTTTCTTCTTAGATGATTGTTTGTCAAGAAAATAATTTTTTCCATTAAAAATTACTGAGACCGATTGCCAGGAAGTATACTAAAGAAGATGACTAGTATCTTTCACAGATAAAGGGAAGTATTGTATTGTTATATCACTTACAGGTCTTATCCTTTACAGGGATTTTTCAGATGTGTTCTATACTACGTAGCTTTCCTTGTACACTTGCAGTCTGCTTTGAAATGTCTTCTCTAAACCTGTTTTTGCACTGCTGTAAACAATTGAATGGTAATGAGGAATGTACATAGCTTTGTTCTGCTCGGTATAATAAATATTGTGACATGTACTAATTAATTATTTAAAAGAAAAAAAAATGGAAGCCAGCAGCACATGAAATAAAAAATAACACCAAGTGTAAATGCAATCAGATTTGTACGTCAGTCGTAATTCAGCAAGAGTCTCAGTATTCAGAACTGCTGCTTTGCTGAAACAGATTTATAATGGTGACAGGTGCACATAATACACTGTTCAATTGCTGAGGTAAACTTTTTACATATTAAAGGAACATTGGATTCTCAATACCATAAAACTTGTTTATGTTTCTTTTTGGAATTGTTCCATTCATTATACGGGTAATATGCTAAATAAATAAAATATTTCTGGAATCAAAAAAAGATTAACACATTATTAAAATGAAATTAAAGGTATTTCCTATCACATAAAAATGTTTTACACCTGCAAATAAATATACACTTCTATCCTGAGGAATACAGTAATAAAGTCAATGTGTATGGTAATATTGAAACAGCATAGAAAAATATATGAAATATATTTTAAATGGAACAATTAATTCACCACATATGTAAAATACATTTTGACATAAATTCATATATTTTTGTACATATTTAATTAATATATGGCATTTTAAAAATATATTCCATATATATCATATTTGCAATACATGAATAATATATGAAAGATATATGTTTTGTCCGTATGGGCTGTGCAAAAAGGTATAACTCATTATCATGCAGTTACTCTAAGAATTGGCCAGCAAAACAAAACATTTAAGAAGGTGTCTGGAAAGTTGGAATTCACAGAATCATAATGTTCACATGTGTACATAAAAGCCCTGTTAATGACTACAGAAAAATATAGGATCTTTCACTGTTACCAATGTGGGTATATTTGACTGAAAAGCTGTCTTCCTTAATTACTGTAAAAACTGCCAAAAATAAAGCACTTGGTTGGATATTAGAAGAAAGCTTGTATAATTATCTACACTACTTACATTCCCTTTTTATTATTACTTTCGGTTTCTTTACCATAGTCATAACTAGACTTAACAGGTGGTTAACCTGCATGGAGACAGCTGGGCGGTTCTTTCTAATTTTCATCCCTGATGTCTTTTTAGTAATAGTGACTCTAATCTACTGGATCTTGCTGAAAGTGTACAGTATTTAAGTACAAGTTCATATTGTTTTATGCTTCAAAATTATTTTCCGGTTTTAATTAAAAAAAAAAAAAAAAAAAAAAGGTTACAACTGTTTAATGCTAAAAGGAAAAAAAGAAGATACTAAAAAATACTTTTGTGATCCTTAGTAGAAAAATAAAATAGTTCTAGTTTTGATCCCTCACCCCAACCCCCACTACTAACAGTCAGGTCCTGTAAATCTCACTTCATTAGATAAAGAGAAAATCTGTAAATCATTACATATGACTGACTCAGGGTAGTTTGGTTTGAAGAACAAACAATCTGCACATAACATGCACAGGCTGCCAAAAGCAATTCACTTAAACATAGTTTATTATCAGCTTTTTTGTGTTTCCATAACAACACTGGGCTTTGTATCATTTCATTATGTAAGAAAATGTAGATTTGCCCACTTAAAGGGCTTATAGCCAAATAAATAAGTCCACTAATCTTACCTGCCGTGCACGTCCATTTGTTATGTACTTTATGTAATTTTACTATAATTTTTATATTTCACAATGCTTGTTATTTGGTATCACAACTACAAACTAGTGTCACACCAACTTGCGTTAATGTAGCGAAAGTAACAAATGTGTATTCTTGCCCTTAAGATACATAGTTTTGCTACTTGAAAAATAAAGTCTTGTTTGCCTCTTGCTCTACCCAGTTGCTGTCTGAACAAGTAGGTCTGAAGTCAGATTAAAAAAAACACTTAAACACTTAAAGGCTTCCATGTCATTTTAAAGTAATTACTCTGATCTGCTGATCTGTTACTTCAAAGATTAAGAAACATGAATGAAATTCCATTTGCTAACTGGCAGTGTTATGTGCTGTACTGCCGCTATAGTGACCCCTGTCGGTGGAATGGATAACAGCTCTATAACCACACCTGCAGACAAGCCTATTTTGCATAGGGGTTAAGGGGTCAAGCTTACTGTATTTGTGGTTGCAGGTTCTTGACCAGCTCTGTTACTTGACGAAGGTTATGCATATATATTTTCATTTGCAAAAACAAAAAGTTATTTTTATAAAAACAATCACATTACGATAAATAAATCAATACAATCTCATTGAAATATCTGTCTAATTTGACTGCATATCTTATGCTGTGGATGTATGGATTAGGGATGAATCACATTACATTTTAAAAGCTTATCTCTTAGGGCAACATTATTATTATGGTATTACAATGTGTTGTTCTCTAAGGTAGACAGATGTGGATTTATTTATGAGAAGGGTCAGGGAGGACCTTATTTTTTTGTGCTATGAGGTAGCATGTTTTTATCAAGCATGTTGAACTGGGTGTAATTCTGTAGTGCAGCTAGGTTTGGAAACCTGACACCAAGTGTAAATGTCTAGCAGTCACGCAGGTTTTCATGCACACTCCCCAAACAACCCACCCCCTTTGGCTGTTATGAACATGTTAAAACAGGCCAGTTTGGCATGCCTTACAAGGCCTTAATCAAGAAAGTGAAGCAGCAGAAACATTGGATGCAGCAGAACTGCCCTGTTAATATGTTAGGAATTTATCAGGGCTGGATGCAAGGGCAGGAATTCATAGCAAAACTGCTGTCAGCTGAATATTTCTCACCTACTAGTTTATACTAGATAAATTGCTAGATTCCAGAATTTAATATCGGCAGGACTTAATATCAGAAAGCTCAATTTGATTTTTGGGGGGGTATTTTTTTCATGTGTATTTTGCTTTTGAATTGTGCCTACAAAATTTGCATCAGCATAATTTAACACAATGCTAACAATGTATTCCATGACATGATGGCTACATGTCAATTCAATTAGAAGCTGTCATGTTTATTACAGACCTCCATCAGCAGGTATATTTGTCTGGTTTATCTTTAAAATGTGAAAACACTACTAAATATGAAAAGTATATTGCCATACAGAATCAGTTAGACCTTGACTGTAGCCTGCTGGAGATACCATCAAAATCAGTGAAGATCTTCATCATGTTCCAGCACAATGGAGATGAAAAAAACATCTGTTATAAAGGGAGAGTTACTCAACGTGTTTTCTGCTGAGGAGTCAGCAGAAATCCTGGGCTCTGTTGCAACAAAGTATAATAATCAGTTCAGCTTAGATCAACCAGTAAATCAACCAGTCCCTAAGTGGAAAGCTGCTTATACCATTCAAGAAGAATTTCTAAATCTGACCAGGATACTGTAACTACTAACAATAGTGTGAATGCTTGATGAAACCATTTGGAATCAGTAACCAATGTACCGTATAAAGTGCAAAAACATCTTTCACATGTTCCAATGTTTTTTACTAACATTTATATTATGGTACTGTATGTCATTAAGTGTTTATTGATTTATCCCTACATATTTGTTTTTAGCCAATATTCATTTTTATGAAACTGTGTGTGTATAATACAGTACATTAGTTTCCAGCACTGTATTTGATATCTGCATTATTTGCAGTATCCTGCTTATTACCTGATATAGTACAGTATTGTCTTTAGGGAATTGCAAAAAAAAGCGTGTCTTTCATATACTGTATCGGCTACCATACAGAGTGCCTATTGACATGCAGAATACAGTTCTAAGAGTTGCATGTGAGCTGGGATAGAAGGGTGTATCACTTCTAAAATGATTGATTTAGCTCTACAGATTTATGTCAGCTTTTTCTATTGTTTTTCCCCCCAGAAAGTTATTTTCAGTAGTGACGGATAAGCCAGCAAATTTGGTCTGATGTCATACAAAATTAGAGTTGACTTGACTCGACCCAAAAATAAATAATGGGGTGTGGCAGAGTGGTTTGTAGTGCACAAGTGTAGAGGTGATGCAGTTCTTATAAACAACAGTCCAACAACAGTTCAATGGTAAATAATGAAGCTTTATTAAGGGCTTTTAAATAATAACACTGACTATACACAACGATGTGTATAGTCAGCAAAACCACGGGGTTCGGTCCCAAAATAATAATAACAAACACACACTTTAAGACACCTATACGTTCACCAGTCCAACAGTGAGTGCTCCGGGTGCAAGTGGTGTTGTGAATATGTGAAATAATGCTAACAGTGGTGCAGTGCAGTCCGGGTTTGATGCTGACAACGACAGCTCCTGGATATTTAGCCATCCACAATGACAAATAACAGCAGTTAATGAGACAGACAATACAACATTTAACATTCACAGTTTTGTTTCCCTCCTCACGGTCATTCCGTAACCATAACAGAGGAACAGATCGCTTGGCCACACACCCTGATATACCTTCAGTCACGCCCCCTTTGGTAGCGAGTGCAATCACGTCTCCTCCAATCCATGACAGACACATCGCCTACCGCAGTAAGGCGCGGACTTCTGGTATTGTGACTTCGCCCCCTTTTTGGATGGCCGACTTCCGACTGCCCCTGGAATTAATTGTCAAACCATCCAGTCTATGGCACACTGTTCCTGTTATACTGTGCCCTCATAGGTTTGGAGGGAGATTGTTGACTCAGATTAATTCGCTCTCTGTCACATGGAATTAGGGTGTCAAAATGTATACGCAGTACTGAGTCATACCACCTTGGATCCTGCGTAAACCTTATATCACAGAAGCTAAGCAACCAATGCTCCAGCATGCTGTTTTCAAATAATGCTACGATTTAGCTGGACCCAGGAACTACATATAAAAAACACATTTATAAATATAATTTGGAACAATGGGCAATATGTATATAAGAAACCACACAGGCTACATTAAAGAGTAAGAAGTGAGGTTTCGAAAAATATAGCATTACACATCCCCAGGTGTTGTTACAAATGTTTAAATAATGTATCTGTAATTTTTATTTTCATTGTCAACATCATGACACCTTTTTACAGTAGAACTTTAAAGTCTTGTTTCAAAGCTCTTTTTAGAATATATTGGGCAGGATTTTCAAAAGTTCGTAAATGATAACTCCAGTGTTAATCAACAAATTGTTATGTTGCATTGATTTTGGAATTTTCAAGAGGTCGTTATTCCTATCTCGTTATTAAATAATCATGCTAACGTGATTTATGAAATTATGTTGATTTACAAAATAATGTTAATATCTTAACGAGCAGTGCTTCTTGCGACTATTTATTTTGTTTGCGTGGGAATTTAAAAGCAAATCCATGTTAATTGTCATAATTTATCAGGAGTTAATTTACACTTGGAAAAGGAGGGTTTTAATTAATGAAAGACTATAACTCACCTTGAAACAGAAATTTAAAGACTGTGGCTGTGACACCGATGATACAGAGAATACACAGAAAATTCAATATTTGTAGTTATTAAAATATTGTAGACTTTTATATACTTGTGGTTATGAATGAGATTTGTGCACTTGTTTTAACAATTTGTAACCTTAAGCCCGGAACACTGCCTGATGACATCGCAGGAAGGGATGCATGGATGCATAAAGTACAGTGGCAATGGGGCAAATCAATAGGCAAAAAGATAAGGCTATGGCAGTAATACATATCAGACTGGAGACATGCATGTATTCTCTCTCTCTATTAAACACACATACATACACACATACATACCTACATACATACACACACGGTATGCATTGGTTTGTATATAATGTCCGTGCCAGTATTTTTTGAAAACAAGACCTGACAGCCTTACATTGTATTTTTTAACTATAAGACAAAATAGTTACAGCAGTGGTTGTCAAATGGCAGCCCGCAGGCAAGATCCGACCAGCGAACATGTGTTGTCTGGCCCGCGGAAGCCTCCTTGGCAGGGTTGTATCAAGGATGGAGCGAGAGCGGAACTTCATTGTAATATTGCCACAAGGGGGGCTGTCATGGGGGATTCCCCATATGATCTTCATATATAGTAGCATTGGGGCAAACACAACGATCTGTATACGTTACACAATATAATGTTTCCTGTGTTGTCTGCTGATGTGAGTGGGTGTGTGAGTCTGTTCGCCGGTGGATATCACATTTGTAGAGCTCTTGTTCGCGGCGCGGTGACGGGGGGGGGGGGGGGGGGGGGGAGGGGGTTGCAGGTCATTTGGCCAACCATGAAATTTAATTACCGACCCCTGATTTACAGAATACTTAAAAACTGCTGCTATAATCATGATTAATTTATTATTAATAGCGTTATCATTAAATTATACCAAATCACGTTTTTTATTTACAATGAAGGTAACCTATATTGTGTTGTCCAAATGCTTATAAAGTCAGCAAAAACATTGTTGTAAATAAAAAAGTGATTTGGTATAGTTTAATTATAACGCTATTAATAATAAACAAATCATGCAGCACGGTCCTAATAGCAGTTGTTAAGCATTCTGTAAACATTTTGTCTAATAGTTAAAAAGCGCAATATGGGGCTCGCTTTCAATGGTTGAATGGAATATCTAATTTGATCGAGATCATTGACATGGATTTTGCCTAACGTATTTGTAAGGAAGTGCAAGATTCCGTTATAATTAGGCGTCTACCTAAATCGCGATTTCACGGAAATCGTGAAATTGAGGGGTCACCGTGAAATTCACCTCTTAGGGGCCAATGCATACTGAACAAGTACAGAGAGGAAAAAAAAAAACTTGTTTAAATGAACTACTGCACAACAGATAGCTCTTTTTTATTCCTTTGCTGTCCTGAGTGCATTGCACTTAAGAAAAAAACAAACAAACAAAAAACGTCCACGAATAACATTTACACAAAAATAAAATATCCAAAGCAGATAACGTTCTTGTTTACTATTCAAATGACAAAGTTTTAATCAGCCTATCAGTGCATCTTTACTGCTTTTATGTGATCTGTAGTGTGCAGGAGGGGGTGGGACAAAGTCAGTGCTGCATTGTTTTGATTTAGGTTGCTAAAATCTAGTTTTCAGCATTGGAGGTAAAATAGTAGAAATGGACGACAAAAAAAAGCAAAGTATATTTTGGCTAATGATCATTTCAAGATATTTCCCAAAGAAACTGTACATGCAGATGGAGGTAATTGTATTGCATATCTTAATGTGTCTTTGGAGAAAATACAATCGATCGCTATAGCTTCAGAATCACACATTAAACAAAAAGCTACTGCAGAGGCTGCTGAACAGAACGTAAAATAAACAGCTTTCTGAAACCAAACAGGAAAGTCAGCCCAGACAAAAAGTATTCCTGTCTGCAAGTTAAATCAGTACTAAAACGATCCAGCACAGCTACCTCGCTTTAACCTGCTGCTTATTTTTTCGCAGTTGGAATTTTAGACCCGAATAGCCATGTTCTCTATGTTTTGACTCTGTACTAATAAAATAAATGATTGGGTGGGACAAATAATATGACAACGAACGTGCTGCATACATTGCCTTTATTAAAGCATGCCAGATGCCCTTGTGTAAGCGAGTTTTTGGGCTGTTTCTAATTGATTTCCTCATCTGTATAACTTGGCAAAGCTTTGCCTTAACTTCCAGCCAATTCAGTGGATGCAGAACATGCAGTCTCAATGTATGGACAAGTCAACTGCTGGGGGATGCTGCATGCTTGCCTTTAACAAACAACAGCACTCTGTTTTAGTAAGGCAGCAAGTACCACTATTTTTAGGCTTTGTAGTGTTCTGAAATAGTGTCTACTTAGGTTTATTTAATGTTTAAACAGGTCCGCGAAATGTACGCGAAATCCTAATTTTATTCCGCAACATACCCGTGAAAAATACGTAAATTTACCGCAATTTAAGTAGACCCCTAGTTATAATGTTTGAGAGAATTTATTATTTTTTTTTAAAACAATGCTGGTATTTAAAATGTCTTGCTCGCAAACATATCATGCTTTACAGTATGTGTCTTGCGGCGCTCTGCCATATGGGAATTTTGGTATGTGCCTCGTAGGGTTAGGAAGTTTGGCCACACCTGAAATAGAGAGGGTTTTAGTTTGCTGTGATGTCTACCTGTTATTGTTAACAAGCAAAATATCAACGCCATTATTTTATTAGAGCAAAACTTATTTTACATTGATCAAATGTCCACACAGAGCTATCAGTGAACTGGTTCCCACTGCCATAAACGATAGCATGCACCATGTGACAATTATATAGGCAGGCACATTAAGATGGGCAGGGGTTAGGGGAAGAACTGTAAAAATGTTAGTCTCCATGAAAGGTTTTGATGAGTGATAGTGGGAGGTCACTGATTGTCAGTGGATACTTATTACACCTAAGAGCCATTCTTTCAAAACTGGACTTATGATAACAAATGTTCTTATTTTTTAGACTAATAAAAGAACAATGGAAGCTTACTTTCAAACATAATTCTCCTGTGGGGAATGCTCCCCTCAGGATTACCTCATGCAGTAGATTATAATGTGTTTTTAACAGCATGACTTCATCACATGCCTGGGGTAATCTGACACTAAAGCGACAATTATCACTCACACTAAACTGTAGAAGCAAACAATGTACTGAAATGATTTTACACTATTTAGGAAAATATAGATATAAGCATGTCATGTTATGATTAAAAAATATATATCATTAAGGATTAGGATATAATATTCACGTGTCATGGTTAAAAAAACCAAGATATTCACCAGGGTGTTTCTATTTGTTTTAATTCTAGCAACCCAAGACTAATTTGTTATAAATAGAACCCAGTTCTAATTGCATACCACTGTAAAACTAAAAACACACATAATCTATACATTCGGCAATAAAACGAAGGCCTAAATTACACTGAGTACTTTTTCTGTGCAACAAATAAAATACGTACGAGGAAGATCCGATTTTTAGTGAAGTGACTTGCAATCCTACAAAATCTCTGGGCGAGAACATGGAAAGCAGGTAAGATAAAATCAAACAACATAGTAATTTATATTTGAATACTTTCCATTTTTTGTACCAGGTTAAATTAAATATTTTTGTAAAACCAGCAGGAATAAACACGCATGTAATGCTACCTGTGTTCCTGTAGTTTGTTTTGACAACCTCAGTACTGACCGTATTAGCTAAAACCATTCTTAAACACATTTTTCTTTTCGGCACCCACACTTATAAGGTTTGAAAAAGATTGTCCGTTTTCACAGTCAATTGTACTAAAATAAAAACCTTACATTTGACTACCAGATTGATTAACTATTTATTTAAACCAAAAAGCGGTTAAGAAACTATCAATAACATATAATTTAATATGTAGAAAAAGGTAAACTTGTCAAAGTTGGCATGACACCTCTACCAGAAAGCATAATAAAATGAGTGATCCTGGCTAAAGAACTAGGAGTGCATTTGGTGTAGTGCACTGGGTGTAAGGTCTGGTGGGTGACAGGAGAGTTAGCAGGTCTTTGTACAGAAGAACAGCTTGGTAGGTTATGCACTAGCTGCAGAGCAGAAAGCAAATTAAATGATCTGATAGTCTGACAGAGCAGCTAGACCAGCAGCAGGCAATCAAGGAGTTAGTAGACTCCCACAGTTTGTAGACTCCCGGGTGGAGTTGCATGTGGCCTCTCGCGGGACGTCTCTTTTAGTGAAGCTAGTGCTCACCTTGTTTTTAGCTTTGTTTTGTTTTGTTTTCTTTATTAAATCCGGCACTAGGATTACCATTGTTGATACCCTAGCATTGGGGCCTGTGTTGATATTAAATCTGCGTTCATGTGCGGTGTGTCAACACCCACTGCTCTGTGCCTGATAAAGTATTATTCAGTGACGACCCATGTATGTAACTTCACCCTGTTACACACCTTAATGATAGAGAAGCCAATATTCTGTCATGGAGCCATAAAACAGATCAATACAAGATAAACTTTGAAAAAAGACGGCTGTATATTACTTACAGGAAAGATGGATGGGCAAAAAATTGGGAGGAATATAGGAGTATGCTTGAACAGGTAAAATGGATGTTAGGAAGGCCAAAGGATATCTAAAAAAATATTGCCAGTGACGCCAAACATAATCCTAAAAATATCTTTGAATATTATAAAGGTAAGGTTACTGTGAAAGAGGAGGTTAAGGAATTACGGGATGACAATATGACAACAAGGTTTATGAGGACTGCAAAATATTGGATGCATTAAACAAACATGCAAAATGATGGAAGCAATATTGAGGGTTAACCGTGAATACTATTTATACAGCAACAATATTA
Source organism: Acipenser ruthenus (assembly GCF_902713425.1). NCBI lineage: Eukaryota > Metazoa > Chordata > Actinopteri > Acipenseriformes > Acipenseridae > Acipenser > Acipenser ruthenus. Next base: position 41,371,904 of record NC_081193.1, on the reverse strand, counting down.
TAGGGGATAGTCAGCATGGGTTCAGAACAGGAGGTCATGCTTGACTAACCTACTTGACTTTTGTTACAGCTAATGTAGATGATAATGCTTATGATATAATTTATTTGGATTTTCAAAAAGCCTTTGACAAAGTCCCACATGAAAGTTAGATGGGATAAAACTAAATAGTGATTGGTAAGTAAATTGAAATGCTAGTTTGCTGATGTAACTACATCAGCTGGTTGAAGTAATTAATGTTTAGAGTTGTGGTTGATTGAAGTGATTTTTGATAGTGTGTAAACTGGACCTAGCTTGTGGGAATGTGCCTGGTGCCTTAATAAGGTAATTGTTTAATAGGTAATTAACCCTTTGTGGTCCATTTATTACTTTTTACTTTTTTTGTGGTCTCCTTGACTGTTTAAATAATAATGCTGGCTCTATGCAAATCTGGGTGTTGCCAACGTATAAACCAAGGGGTTGCAGTCCTGAAATAATAATACAAAACACAGACACACAACACAGATACAGACACGTCACTGGACAGTGCGTGTTCTAGGTGCAGGTGTGGTGCTTGAAACAGTGGTGCTTGCTTGTGTACAGGTGCAGTGAAGTCCGGGTTTATTGCTGACTTGAAGCAGCAGCTTCCAGATTCGTATTAGCCATCTGGCAAAGACAAACATACACAGTTATGAAAAACAAACAAAACACTTGTTTCCTCTCATTAACCACAACAAAGGAACCGATTATGGCATCACATCCCCCTAAAGTAACCAAGCCCAGCCCCCTCCGATAGCTAGTTCAATCACATCTCCTCCAATTCATGACTGAAACGTCGCTCACCGTACTAGGGCGATGACTCCTGGTACCGTGACGTCGCCCCCTTCCTGAATGGCCAGCTTCTGACTGACCCTGGAATTAACTGCCCGACCATTCAGTAAGAGGCACGCAGTTCCTGTTGTACAGTGCTCTCACAGGTCGAGAGGAAGATTGTTGATTCGGATTCATTCGCTCTCTGTCACAAGCATGTACAAGTTTGGATGTCTATTCTCCACAGATCGGTTTAAAATGGCTCATTACTTGAAAACTGTTCTTTTTAACACAATCTTAAACTTGATCCAGCAATGCTTGATTAGATTCAGAACTAGAGACAGACTGGGCTATTGACCTCAGATATTGATATTAATAAAAAAAAAACAACATTTGTTGCTACCCAGGAATAATATCGAATTAATAAGGACACTACTCTAATGTAAAGGTTCATTGCACTACCATTTCATACTTTAAAGCAGAATCATTGTACATATCAACTTATTATAAACCATATTTATTTTAAAGTAAAGCTCATCATTTAGTTTACTGACCCTAATATTCACTCAAGTAAGTTATATGTTTCTTTTTCTTCCTGTTTTTTTATTGTTTGTTTTTTTGTTACTATACTGATGTTTTACTGAACCTGCAGGTGATTTTAATGAACTACCCTATTTCAGGGATGGCCATTCCTGGTCCTGGAGAGCTGCAAGGTCTTCTGGTTTTTGTTCCACCCAAGTTATCAATTACTTAATTGAACCAAGTATTTCTTAATTGGTCAACACTAACACGTTTCCTAGGTGTTTGGTCATTAATGATTTAAAGAGACCCAGAAAACCTGCAGGACTGTGGCTCTCCATGACCAGGATTAGCCACTCCTGTCCTATTTCATGATCTTTTCATGATTTTTTTGAAAAAATATATTTTGTTTTTATTAAGATCTGCTAGTTAAAAGGGGTTTGACTTGGGCTGCGTTCACGATACGCAGACTTTGCTAAGTCTGTGCAGAATCTGTGGAAAACCTGTCCAAATTCATTGTCTGCATGAACTCAGCCGGAAAAGCTGTCACCAGGTCACACATCCACGGGCTTAAAAGTCTGCACAGCTGCGCAGCTTCTCAAGAGGTACTGCGCTGGAGCAGCCGCAGCTCAAAACAATAGACGAGCGTTGGCGGACAAAGAAGTGTGTAGGCAAGCAGATACAATCATCACTCCATGTGCTACTGCCACCTAGTCAGGGGGTGTGAATCGCCTTCAAGTCATGTCATTAATTATCTTATGAATGATTTGTAATACAAATTAAAATTATTTGACTCTTTTTCCACACAGTTATTATACTTTTCAAATATTCAGATATTTATTCTAAAGGTTTAAACATGTAAAAAAAAAAAAAAAAAAAGCTAAACGGTTGAAATGAACCTAAAACCTCTCTGTTATTTTCAGCAGGTGTAATTGGGTATTGATGAAAGGCTATCAGGGACAGGGAATAACCTACTTTGAATTAAGGAGAATAAATAAGCTTTAATAACAGGTAGTCGAACTGAGATATGTGACCATATGTGCAAGTATTTGAACTATTTTTGTCCCAGATCAAAATACAGTACTATCTACTGTATCCTGCCCGTTATAATACTCATTAATTTGTCTCACATCACAAAACATATGTTTATATTATCTCTTTATAGCAGGGACTGTTTCTACTATACATTTTCTGATCATGCTGTAAATTATGAAGCTGGTGGAGCACAAAGGGAACTTCGATTGCATCCACTTCTTCTGCGATTAGAATTTCTCTCAACACCAACTCCATTTTGGTTCTGCTCAGAACTGTTGTTCAACTACCAAAGCTGTCCACGCTCCATCTGCACAGACCGTGACGTTACGCGCAGACTCGCATCTGCAATCTAGCCGGCAAAAAAGTGTCGTGAACGCACCCTTGGATTCAGAGTAATTTTTTCTGTAGCATGTCGGCACACCACGCTATTGTTGCCATGGTTTCTCGTCCTTGTGTAGAAGACTATGTCCTTTATCTTTTGACCTTCCTTTTTGTGCCTTTTACTTTTCTCTATCTGACAAGAGGAATATTTTGCCCATGGTAGGCTGCACTGCAAGCTCCGTTGATAGCCTTTGTCAACCTCAAACTACAGTGTTTTTTCAGGAGCCATTCTTGCCTATTGTGCAGACAAAAAATAAACATTCTACAGTGTCTGGTGGAACTGGTTATTTACTGTGCTATTGTAGTACGCCAAAAGAAGGACAACATTGCTCTTTTTTCTCAGATGCCTCAAGTATTTTTTCTTAACAACAAAAGAAAAATTGTGTCTAAATGTGTTATGCATTCCTGAGGCAGTCGATTTCATAAAATTCCCAAATGGTTTAAAAAAAAAAAAAAAAAAACAGCAGTCAGCGCGTCTCAGACGTGTCAGCTCCAATTTATTTTCACACTCACAGTTTATTTTACATGCACTGTTTAAAAGTATTTTTTTCACAGTAAAACAGGTTTAAAAGGCACTGCATATTAACAGGACACTCAGTACTGCATCTCCAGCCCCGCCCCACCCCCTGTTTGCTGTATTTTTCACATACCTCTTCATAGTCGTGCATACTGATAAATCATCTCCTGATCACTCGTTTTATCACCAAACTCCTCAATGATGCGATCCAAGTCATTATTTTATTACTATAACATCTCAAAAAGCTCTGGAAAATGTCTGTGATATTCTTTGAGCGCTGGATGCAGAAGCAGCTATCTTGTTTGTTTATGTCCATGTTATCTCTGTTATGCCGGGGCTATGTGTATTGCTCAGATGCGCCCCTTTTTTTTCGGCTTCTCTCGGCTCCTATCGGTCTCATTCGGCCATTGAATGGTTTTCTCGGCTTTTTCCATAGAAAAAAAACGACAAGAGACCTGTCATTTACGTCTTTTTGATCATGTTGGACAGGGTCCGACATCGGACCGGAAAGGGAAAATTGTAATGTCGGACCTGGTCTGTTAAGGTCTGTTCAAACCCAAAGAATGTAATAAGATTGATGCTGTAGGTAAGACATTACATTAAGTGTATCTTGTTACATTGTGACTACACTGTAATAACACAGTAATTACACATGTCGTAGCAAAGCACCAGCATGCTTAATCAAATTGAAAAATGTTGACAGTTTCTAGTGTCTTTTTATGCTCATGCAATAATTCAAAACATAAATGCATTACGACTTCCAAATCATTGTTAACCTCCAGGTACCAGATTTAGAAATTAATGTAATTGGTATTTTTACCCCTGAAATTGGTATAAAATAATACAATTTTGAAAAAAAGTCAATACATTTATAACATTTTTATTAACCCTTTAGGCTCCTGTATACTAGATAGTCATATTCAATAAAGCAAAACAGACACAAAAGTGTTATCCTTTTTTACATTATATTTTTGTATTAAGAACAAAAAAATATATGCACAATAAGGCTCGGCTGGGCATCTGTATACAGCCTTAAAAAATATTCCCAGGTCGCTACGCTCGCCAGCTACTCACTACTATTTCATGAACTTTTCATCTCTGATTCCATTACAGCACAGCATGCCGGAGCGGCGTGCTGCTCTTTCACTTTTATATAAGGCACATGAGACGCACTTATGACTGATTTTATTAATTGCTATTTAAACAATTGCATAAGAGAAGTTATAAATATATTTATTTCACACCTCCACCCACTGTTTTAATTGCATTTGGATCATTCCAGACACCACCTGATACAAACAAACAAACTCAGCAATGCATTATCCACCATTGGTTAAAAAAAGAAATTAAACTGACACATTTGTTATATAAGGTAGGCTATGTTATGTGGATGAGAGATTCCTAATATTGTGAAGGTGGCTCTTTTGATCAAAAATAAATGAATAAGTAATAGTAATAGTTGCCTACTTATTTTGAATACTAACTTTTAAATATTTAGCCGTGCTGTTTTGAGAATAGGCCTATACAGTGTATATCTTAGTGATAATATATTTGTTTTAATTAGTCATGCCCCCAAAGGAATCGGTATACTCTCATTTGGCCCCGAGAAAAAATATTCTTGATAACACCGTGACCTGCAATGCCTGGACTGTTTTGTTGGATTTGCTATGAAAACAAAAGTTGTTTATCAGACTAGGCTATGTTGTGGGAAAGTTTGCAAGAAAGTGGAACTTTTTTATCATGCCTTTGTCACTAAGCTGGGATCTTCACTGGATTGAAGTGAAGTACAATTTATGAATCATATTGAAACTGTGGAGATTCTGGGGAGACTTCAGGGATTTTCTGGATTCTACCAATTTTATGTCGAGCAGCAACACACAGTAAGTTCAAATATTTCTCATTATTTACTGTGTTTGATTTTATTCTGATATTGCTAGGTTATATTGCTGTAAAACAAGACAATTTTACCAGCAAAGCGTTTTGCTAATTTTGCATTTATTATAACTCTGCACTATTAATGTGCCTTATTGTGAAATTGTGAAAGTGTAATCTAGCACTGCAGAAGCACAAATATTTGTTGACAGAAAAATGTACCCATTTCAATTGTTTTACACATGTTTTACTGCAAATGGTGCCAGTAAGCACAGTTGGGACATTATCAGATTGTATCCATTTCAAGTACAATTACATGCATTATGCTGCTTCTGTAATTAGAAAGCAGCTTTTCTTTCAGTTTACAAACTGACACATGCGCTTTTAGGCATTAATATACTGTATATGTATTTTATGTAGTTACAATCCATATACTTTATTAAACCAAAATCATGAAAATACTGTTAATATATCAATGCAACTGCCTTATTGATATAAATGATTTAAACATGTTTAAACAGGAAAGCATGCATAAAAGTTGCAGTTATTTTATCACTGCATTGATCATTAATACATTTTAAAAAAATGTACCACAATACATCCCATACACAGTGAAAGAAAGAAAGGTACAGCTACTGATCTTTACCAAATGCTTCACATACAGGATGACGCTCTGAAAGACTGGGGGAAAAAACTAGACCTACTGTGTTTCCCAGACTTGTACACTCACGGAATTCATGGAATGCATGCTGAACAGACGCCCCGTTTGAATCCAGCAGAGTTTGTCAAAGCTCGGCTTTAGTCATGCCACACGCAATTTAGGCTGAATCACCAATCATCTTGCAATCTTGAATTTTATCACCTCCCCAAATGGCCCTCTTTGGAAAGTTACACATTACTTTTGGTGCAGAGAGTACCAGGGTCATGGAATGCAGCACTTCCACATGGAGAGTACCAGGGTCGTGGAATGCAGCACTTCCACATGCTTCTTTGGGTGGAAGATGCACCACTTACTGGAGTTTCCCCCACCTCACAAACTGCACAGTACATTAATCAACATGTCGCCTGTGCCATTCTAAATGACCTGATAGCACCTGTACTCAAAGACCGTGTCTTGAAATGCCAACAACATAAATGCAACAAATACTGTCTAAGATCCAAGAAAATCAAAAACAAGGTGGTGATAGTTTGTCGCTTTGGATTTCCCAGAAAAGAACAAACCGTGGTGATAACCCGAGATGTGGCTGAGGCCATTGCTGGCCGGAAAGCACTCAAACCTCACAGCAGACTCTATGATCTACCACGGAGTAGTACAGAAGTCAATGACTACAATCCAGCCATTTTGCTAGCTTGGGAAGCCAATATGGATATTCAGTTCATTGGTGAACAATCTACAGCCCTCATCTGCTGCATTACAAAATACCTCTCAAAACCTGAGAAGAGTTTTGCCCTTGGCATCATGAATGACATCAACTCAAACAAGTCTCTGGCCAGCAGACTGTGAAATGTTTCACTCCGCAGCTTGTCCAATAGAGAATGTGGTGCACTTGAAGCAGCAGACAATCTCCTAGGCTTACCTCTCTATGGCACAGATCCGCAGACAAACATCAAGTGGATTGATGTGTCAAAGGTTTCTAGCTGCCGGCTGAAATCCAAGGAACACATTGACATGCTAGCAAAAGAAAATCCTGACTGGACCAACATCTACTTTCCTTCCTGGATTGACTCATACTACCCAAAAATGTCCAGAGGCTCTGCAAGACATAAGCTTCTATGATTTCATTGCACGGCATGATGTGGTGACAGAGAAGCCCAAAATTGAAAACATCCCTTATTACATGTTTCCCTTTGGATACATCAAAAAGAGAAACACGCCCTACTTAATCAATCACCACCATTACAGTGTACAAGACTACCCAGAGAACTACTTATATGCTATCCTCCTACTTTTCAAGCCATGGAAAGACAGAACAAACCTTCTTCCTGTAGGGTGCCAATCCTATGTGGAAGCCTTCCATGTTTGTAGGGATAGCCTTCAAAAAGCTATGGCCTATCATGACCAACTACAACAAATAACTGCAGCTGATGAGGAGTTAAATGTAGAAGACATGCTCAAGCTCCTTAATAAAGATCAGCAGAGAGTGTTTGACCACAATGCCAAAACTTTGCAACAACAATCTGAAACAAACACCCCCATCCTCTGCATGTTTGTGAGTGGCACTCGAGGCACAGGGAAGACTTTTCTCATTCAAACTGTCACAGCATGGGTGAGACAAAGCCTGGGAAAAGAAGTGGCAATCACAGCACCCACTGGAGTTGCAGCTCACAATATCAGTGGGAAGACCATTCACAGACTAGTAATGCTTCCAGTGGAGCATAGAAAAACACTGGTGTATCGTAACTTCTCTGATGAGGTACTGCAATGCCTTCGTACAGACAGCGATATGTGTCCATGATTTCCAATGTCACCTTATTGTATATCCATCTTCGTCTGTGTGAGATTTTCCAGACTGCTGTTCTGTGGAATTTGTTTGCGTATGATGAACTCACACTTAATATGCGCCAGAAACAGGACAGAACTTTTGGTAACCTCCTTAACCGTGCCCGACTCGGAGCCACCAACCAAACTTCTCCAATCATGAAACGTGAACTTATTCAGTCAGCAGGAAGAATAATTGCAGTCCAACTTATGCTTTGAGAAACCAAACCAGACGGGATCGTTACAAAGCGACACAATGCAAAGTTTACTGCAGAGCAAAATTACTGTGGACAACAGGAATTACCAGTTATCTTCCATTATCATACACCAAGGACAGGGTGTTACTTCAGGACACTATGTGTCTCTTCTTGCTGTGGGTGCTACTAGAAAATGCGTGCATGGAAATGATGCACTCATTGAAGTCAAACCATGGCCAAGAAATGCAAAGGACATGGATAAGGCCTTTTATGAAGAGATCTAATGCTTTACAAATGCCTTAAATTGGCCTAAGTTCATAACACCACTATACCAAGGATGTTTTTTTCCAGCATTAGAATGTGTTAGCATACTACGCTTTAGCACTGACATGCATATGTACCTTTTTAACATTCATAACATTGTAGTTTTGTACCTACGTAAATATCACTATATCAATACCTACCAAAATATAGATAATGTTTTCACCATTGATGGATGTACATTTGCAACAAAAAAAATAAAATGTTTACACTTTCAATACTGTCAAAAAGTCCCTTATACCATTATTTTACTTTAAAATATTTTCTCATTTCTGTTAATTACTCTACCTATTACTCTCTTGGATTATCTGTCTGTCCGTCTATTTACCATACACATTCTCTAATAACTTTCCTTTTATTCATGTGGAGCGATCAAAAAAGAAGCCAAGTTAGAAGCAACAATTGTGTAAATGTTGGGCCCCAGAACCTTTCCATTTGTATCTATTTGCTTGATGCTTGACAAGGTTGCCCCAATTGCTTCTCCTAACTTGGGCTTTTGTGTTTGATATCACCACTTTAAATGGCTGTTGCGTTTTTCTAACTTGTTTTTTAACATTGACAATGTTTTTGTTATATATATATATATATATATATACATTAGGGGTGTTCCTGAATACGAATTTGTATTAGGATATGCACGAATAATGGTATTTTTCCTAATATTAGTAATGGCCGAATAGTGTCTTTCATTTTGCAAACGAAGTGTTTGAAATCAAAGAGAATTGGTCTCTCATTTCAACCACGCCTCCCTCTGCAGTCTGTGACACTGGCAGCCAATCGGTGTGGGGAAGAAGGGTGGAAAGTTGGTCTGTGTCACTAGAGTCAGTGCTTCAGTTCATTTGAATTGAGATGACTGTATAAGGAAAAGTGAAGTGGAATTGTGCTTACATTTGTTTCACCATGTCAAGAAAGAGTTTGTGTTGTCATAATTTAAATATTTTTTTTGGAGGAGGTAGGAATTTTGAAGTTTTTTTTATACGTTGTGAAAATGTTATTTTTTTTTAATACCTGCATACATCAAGTTTACCATTTTTAATTTAAAAGTTCAAAATCTGAAATTCAGAGGTAGGCTATAGTACTTTATACAAGGTAGCTGGGTCCTTATAACAAAATTCAGAAACCTGACAACTGATAACACCTTTTTCTTTTTGTATGGATTTCTCTTTTTCCTTTTTTCTGCCCAAAAGGTAAGGTCTTTTCAACACCATTGCCTTGTCTTCACAACTCCATCATACAAATCATGCACACTGTGCATGTACAGTACTACCCTGTGAAGACCCTACTGTTACAGCAAACAGTGCTGTTTATAAATTGAATCACTAATAGTTTTATGAGACAACATTATATTTGATTGTAAATAAGCAGTTAAATGTGTGTACCAGTCAACCTTATTTCCTTGCGTGGACTCATACACCCCCTTTTTTCATGAATAAACTTGGCTAAAAATTAACTTTCTGCACACTGCCACATCAGTCATGCATTGTCGTCAAGTGAACAGTTTAAATAACATTTAGATTTTTGAGTCTTAGGGGCTGGAAAATCAAAATCTAAGCAATTATTTTGCACTGCGGCCTATGTAAGCTTAAGAGCAATGCAAATTACTCAACACTCACAAATAATGAGCTACAATCATGATAATGAGGGTCGCAATGAGCACCGCCTGTGCATCGGAGTACTTAGCGGCCGCACTTATGGCCCAGAGGTAAGGTGAGTTAGGAGTACAGAGAGCAATAGGCGCTGTATGAGATTTGTGGAAACCATTCTTTACATACGCTGCATTTTTCATTGCTGCTAAAGTCCCAGTTGACAGAAGCTAAACACGGTTTGCGTATGCAAAACGCAGATTCTGGCTGCAATATGGGTGTTTTGCAGCCGCAAATCACTTTGCACATATCCTTACATCAATCCCTTAATGTGCAATATTGCATTATATCAAGTTAAAATCCAAATATCACTGTAAACATAAAGATTCACTTTTTGTGGCCATGTTAACAGTACTATTTATTGTAATGAATTATTCTTATTAATTGAGGTGGGTAAATGAGTAATGGGTAGAACATAAAAAGACAACTTTGCCATGTAACCCTATGGCACATACGGTATGCTGTGGTTGAGACAAAATTTCTGACAAATCAGACTTTATTTTTGAATTGCTGAAAAAATAGATCCCCAAAATGATTAGCACATACATGCATTCAATAAATGCAAAATATGAATCACATGAAGACTTATTAACTTAATAAGTATAAAAAGGTTTTTGATGATAACACCTATCTTTGTAGATTGCATCTACTGCCTCTAATGCATTATCCAGGGCATTAAAATACAACATGAGAGCTTAAGTGCTCCTCAATGTGCAGTTTGGGCAGATGGAGGTTAGTGAAGTATGATATAAAAGAGGGTCAGAGGATGAACAACAATGCACCCCATGTGACACGATACAGAGGAAGATAGCACAGCATGAGATTTTGGTTTAGCCAGTGTCTGAAAAAAATGAAGTTAGCAATGCTTATAGAAGTAGCAAAATAGTTCAAGATCCCATTTAGAGTAAATCGAGCACAAAAAAGGTACTATTGCATTTCCAATGCGCCCTCATATATAAAAATATTGAGTCTCACAAAACTGCTTAATAAAAAAGCTAATAAAATAATTTGTTAAAGCATCAGATAACCAAACTTCTTTATTAGTGCTCTCCATCACACTCAGTGCTAGAATTTGGACAGAATCATCAAAATAAAACGCAAACTAATATATTGTTTTTCAGCACATATGGACACATGATCAAGAAATCCCTTGAAGTTTGGCTTTGAAGCCTGTGAATTTCTAGTTGTTTTCAAAAAGCATCATAAGTGTTTTACACAAGGACATTGAGGTTAGTGCAATTTCAATGTGGTTAGGGCTCTGGACTCTTGACCGGAGGGTCGTGGGTTCAATCCCCAGTGGGGGACACTGCTGTTGTACCCTTGAGCAAGGTACTTTACCTAGATTGCTCCAGTAAAAACCCAACTGTATAAATGGGTAATTGTATGTAAAAATAATGTGATATCTGTATAATGTAAAATAATGTATAATGTGATACCTTGTAACAATTGTAAGTCGCCCTGGATAAGGGCGTCTGCTAAGAAATAAATAATAATAATAATAATACTTCTGGGTCACAGCATATTGATAATTTAAATATTTAATTTAAAAAGTGCACTTCCCGGTTGTTTTTATGTCATCAAACTTTGGGTAAATACTATGTGCTGTTAGATGTACAATACTACAAAGTTCATCATTCACGCGGCCATCATTGTGGCAACGGTAAGCAATACCAATGGTGTATATATCTTAGGGTAAGCTAGAAATTCACAGACATCGAAGTCAGAATTTTTTGAGCTACAAAAAACAAGTCAAACTAAAATAGTAGTTTTTAACCGCTATTACCATACACAAACTAATTTATGGTAAACATGATACTTAACCGTTGCGATACCAATTATAATACTGACAGAAATATACCACGACCAACCAACTTATAACACTAATAATACACTACTTTTTCAAATAAATTTTTTGAATGTGAGATTCTTAAGAACAGTATTGTCACTGTTTGGACCCCAGCACCTCTCTCTGTTCAAATTAAGCACTGCTAATTTTCATACATTTAAATGAAATTATAGCTTTGCAGGGCGAATTCAATTTTATGCACGTCTGTTGTAAAAAAAAAAAAAAAAGGCCTGGAACAGAAAGATGGTTTAACAGATGTTGATATACCGGTATGAACATAAGATGTTATAGTAATATTCTACTTGATGCATTTTGTAATACAGAATTATCACAAAATGCAAGAGACTGAGCTTGTACTTCTATAAAGTTCAGTTAATGGCTGCTTTTACAACAGAAAAAATAGCCATGCCTTTGCCTCGTTGCCACACCTCTATTTTCTCTATAATACAATAATATACAATCATGGAAAAACTACCTGTTTTGTTTTTAAAAAAATAATAATAATAATTTTAATGCAGTATTTCTAAGTATCTGCCATTGAACTGGGTGACGTATCATCCCTCTCCCGCAGTCCTATTGCAATCATGATCTGACACATTTTGAAACCTGAAGAAACATTATTTCGGGGTCTCTAGATGCTGTAGCACCTGTAGCACCGGTTGTTCCTGCGCCTGTGTGCTATAATACAAGCGCCTTTTCCCTGTTGTACAGATGTTTCTTTTGTCAAAAAGTGAGAGGGCATGGCTTACTCTTGTGATACCAATTATAACACTGACAAAAATATACCACAGCCAACTAAGTTGTGCTGTGGGCTTTTTGGATTTGTGTTTTTGGATTTGTATTTGTGATTTAAGGATTTGTATTTGTGTTTTGCACATCAGGGCCACCATACTAACTGTTTTTGTTCTAAAGACAATTAAAAGCCAATAAACTTTCAGCTTTTTTTACACATGCAAGGGAAATAAATACTGTGTGAGAAAAGCAGCACACAAAAACTCAAAGGGTCAATATAAATATGCTTCAAGTAAAAAAACATTCAATCATAATGCTTCATATATTTGCATAAAAGCATCATTTTTTAAAACTGTATGTTCTTTTTGTTCCTCCAGCTTATTTAAACTGATATTTACTTTATAAATAAGCAATTTGACGTAATATATTGGAGGTCTGGCACTTTTTCTATGTCTTCTAATTTCATGGATGAAAGGCTAACAACCTGATTTGAATAAAGGAACCAATTATCAGTGAGAGTTTGATTAAACAGGATAATTGTTGCCATTATTTGCATGAGGCATTATCACTTTTAAAGGATTTTCCTTGATTAAAAATTAAAGACTACAGTGAGAGGTATGTCTGAAGTACATTTGATCATTTCATTTTATGGCTTGTGTTCAAATATAATTTTAAAACAATTTTGAATTTAATTAATGTACTGAACATATAAGCTATGAAGCAAAAAGCTTTGTTTAATGTAGACAATAGAGTCTCTGGAGAAATGCAACTAGACTTAGATAAATACAAATCTTATAAACAGATATACTGTATATGTTGTTAACATGATATTCAGAATCAGATGAACTGCAATTTGACAGGCAACGTCCTTATCAGTACCAGATGGGATAGTTGTAAAGTTAACAAATGAAACCACATAGAAGTTTATAGTAGAATCTCATTAATCCCAACCCTGTTAATGTTATGCTATCACAATGAAACAGGAGCATCTACACTGCTTCTATACTGTACATGCGATACAATGATCATGACATGTCAGCTAAAACAGTGACAAGAAATAAAACAAGTAGATTTTTTCAATTACAGTACAGTATCATATAATTGATAGAGACAGCAAATCAGGTAATTAGATGTTGAGAATAAATATAAGAAATGTAACTTTTTGTCAGATATTTTTAGAGCAGACTGACTGCTTCTTTTTTATACTCTGCACCCAGCTCTAATTTCTAATCGTTGCCAGGTTCCGGTGATAACTAAACAAACAATAGAACAATTAAATCAAACAAAACCAATTACCTTGGCAGGGAGGCTTTACTTCTGTCCCTGCCATATAACAAAACATTTTTCATATCGCAGGCCCCCTGTCCTGCTACATCTGTTACAATATATATATATATATATATATATATATATATATATATATATATATATATATGTGTATATATATATATATATATATATATAAATATATATATATATATATATATATATATATATATATATATATATATATATATATAATTTTTTTTTTTCCCCTGGCTTAAAAATAATTTTTTTGCATGTTTTGTCAGGATGCAGGGGAACTGATGGCAGGCAAGACTACATTTTTAACACAGCTAGAAGTTCAAAAGTGAAAATATATTAAAACACAGTGCTTCAAAACGGAATGCAATTGGCGAGAGGCATACATCCAGAAACGTCAGCCAGACCATAAACAGGCAAGTAGCATGTTCTGAGGAAGATGCTACCAGGCACTTAAAAATCATTTAAGTTGGAAAAAAAAGTTGTCCATTATAATTTTGTTGACTTAAAAGTACTAAACTGAACAAGTGTTATGTAAGAAAGAAAGGGGAAAAAAAGATTTGTAGATATTCAACAATACATTTCAGCAAAACTGTATTATTATTATTTTTTGTGCTCCTAAATTTTTCAGTGCGCACCTAAATTCTTAGGCACACATGTGCTAGCGTTGAGCCCTGCCTACACCAAGTTTCAAGACTCAGATGAAAAATGTTGGTAAGTTGCTACCTATGTTTAATGTTAAAAATGCTTTGATTGCGCGAATGTTACGTTTTTCTTTTTGTTGTTGTTTTGTTTTATTATAGCTATCTTACGTATTGGACGCTATTATAATAAATCTATTAAATCCTGCTAAACATTTTTCATAGCTTACTAGTGGATCGCGTAGCCTGTTGTGATCCACCAAAATGGATCGCAGTGTTTGGTGTATTGGCCATCACTGATATATATACATATATATATATATATATATATATATATATATATATATATAGTGCCGTGAAAAAGTATTTGCCCCCTTGTCTGATTTTCTGCATTTTTGCAAATTTTTCACATTGTACTTGGTCAGATTTTTTTGTGGGTTGTAGTAGTATATAGAGGGAGTCTGAGATAAAAAATGACACCAAAGTTTGGTGCTTCTTTCATTTGTTTGGTGTGCAAGGTAATCAAACATGCAATCCTCAGGTGTTAAAAAGTTATTGCCCCCCCTAGTTAACTCAACCCAATTAAAGGGATAATTAGGGTCAGCTGTTTGAATACTTTGGTTAACAACCAGGCCTGATTTGGGCCAGCACTGCCCAATATAAATTTCACTAACTTTGGCCCTTACCATCAGAGTGAAGTTGTCAGCACACAGGTTCTATCATGCCACGAACAAAAGAAATTCCTGAAGACCTCCAGAAAAAAAATTGTTGTTGATGCCTATCAGTCTGGAAAGGGTTACAAAGCCATTTGTAAGGCTCTGGGGCTCCACCAAACCACAGTCAGAGCCATATTGTCCAAATGGAGAAAGTTTGGGACAGAGTGAATCTTCCCAGCAGTGGCCTTCCTGCCAAAATCTCTCCAAGAGCAAGGTGTAAAATCGTCCAGGAAGTCACAAAGAACCCTAGAAAACATCCAGGGAACTGCAGGCCACTCTCGCCTCGGCTAAAGTCAGTGTTCATGACTCCACCATCAGAAAGACACTGGGCAAAAATGGGATTCATGGCAGAGTAGCAAGATGGAAACCATTGCTCACTAAGAAGAACATGAATGCTCGTCTCAAGTTTGCCAAAAAGCACCTGGATGATCCTCAAGAGTTCTGGAACAATGTTCTATGGACAGATGAGTCAAAAGTGGAACTTTTTGGCTGACATGGGCCCTGTTATGTCTGGCAAAAACCAAACACTGCATTCCACAGTAAGAACCTCATACCAACGGTCAAGCGTGGTGGTGGTAGTGTCATGATTTGGGGATACTTTGCTGCATCAGGACCTGGATGCCTTGCCATCATTGAAGGAACCATGAATTCTGCTCTGTATCAGAAAATTCTACAGGAGAATGTCAGGCCATCCGTCCGTGAGCTGAAGCTGAAGCGCAGCTGGGTCATGCAGCAAGACGATCCGAAACACACAAGCAAGTCTACATCAGAATGGTTGAAGAACAAGAAATGAAAAGTTTTGGAATGGCCTAGTCAAAGTCCAGACCTAAACCCCATTAAGATGTTGTGGCAGGACCTGAAACGAGCAGTTTATGCTCAAAAAAAATGTCACTGAGTTGAAGCAGTTCTGCATGGAGGAGTGGGCCAAAATTCCTCCACGGCGCTGTGAGAGACTAATCAATAACTACAGGAAGTGTTTGGTTGCAGTTATTGCTGCTAAAGGTGGTGTAACCAGTTATTGAGTCTAAGGGGGCGATTACTTTTTCACACAGGGTCATAGGGTGTTGCATAACTTTCTTTAATAAATAAATGAAATATGTATCAAATTTTTGTGTTATTTGTTAACTCAGGGTCCCTTTTATCTAATCTTAGGTTTTTGTTGAAGATCTGATAACATTCAGTGTCAAAAATATGGAAAAATGCAGAAAATCAGACAGGGCAAATACTTTTTCACGGCACTGTGTGTGTAATATATATATATATATATATATATATATATATATATATATATATATATATATATATATATATATATAAATATTTTTTAATTGAATTTGTTCTTTGAAAAGTTGAGAAGGCTCTGCCTCCCTTGCCTCCTCCAAGGAGCCTCCACTGAATGCATCATACCTGAGCTGGAAGATTCAAAATGAAGTAATAGCTGTTATGGGCTATCAGTTTAAAAAACAAACTGTTGCCGATGTTTTGTGAGCTGAGTTCTTTGTGGTGCTCACAGATGAAACAACTGACATATCCCAAAAGGAGCAGTTGAGTATCTCTGTATGCTATGTTCACAAGGATACCACAGTTGAGGACTTTTTTTAACCTACATCAACGTGGAGGATACAACCGGCTCTGGCTTTTCTTTTGTAATTCTTCAGGAGCTGGCAAAATTTGGCCTTTGGAATTTCTCCGTGGACAAGGCTGTGTTGGAGCCAGCACCATGAGTGCCATTTACCGTGGAGTTCAAATAAAAATCAAAGAGAAGTACCCATTAGCTATGTACAAGCATTGCTGCAATCATGTCTTAAATTTGGCTATCAGTAAGTCAGCAATACTTCCAGTTATCCACAACACTATTGGCACAATGCATGAAACATGCATGTTTTTTTTTTTTTTTCCTGGCTCTGCTCAGCGATTCACTGTTTTACGTAAAACCAATTGAAAAGGTAATTCCAGCTGCTGTTCATTCAAGACTCAAGCACATGTGTGAAACCTGGTGGGTGGAGCGCCATGACGGTGTGGTTGTATTTGTGGAACTATTTACGGCTGTTACTGACCCTAGAGGAAATAAAAAGCCTGCCACATAAGGAAGCTGCACTCAAAGCGCAAACGTTGTTCTGTGCAATAAGAAATATTCAATTGATTGTCGCCATGATAGTCATGGAAAGCATTTCCAGTGTCGTCATGCCTTTGTCCAGGGTACTACAGAAAACAAATCTAGACATTTTTACTGCTAATCAGTTGGTTGAAGAAGTTCTCAATTTACTAAAAAAACTATGTGATAACCATGAAACAGTGTTTAGATCCATCTTTACCAATGCAGTTAGCATATATGAAGAGCTGAACATTAAGGCGAACAGATGTACAGAAACATCACAGCAACTATTCAAGAGAAGAGCCACAAGATTTCTACCGGCAATCCATCTTTGTGCCGCATCTCGACTTTGTGATCTCTGAATTGACCGACCGTTTTGCAGATTTACGGGAGAGATGTGGAAAGTTTTGGTGCTTGTTGCCTAATCACCTGACTGACTGCTGACAAATCAATAATGGAGCTAGTTCAGGTTGCTTATTTTATACATGTTGCTACTAATTTGCAAATGGGCTTTGCTAAAGAATACTGTATATTCATTATATCTAGGAACACAAAATTATACCTAATTTTACTTTGGTGATGAAGAAGTCGAGGGGAACTGTTCTTTGTAACACTGGAATGTGTTGCACTTGAATTAATTTTGTATCTGCACTTGCTCTAAAATCTGAACATCTATTGATTAAAAATAAAAATATATATGTTTGTATCTTTGGCTTTTGAACGAGTCCACCTCAGCTTGTTTACCATTTGCTAATTGGGACTTGTGTTTCTTTACTATACATTTGTTTAATGTGTTTGTTTAAGACGCATTAACATTTGCATTTCTCCTGTAACAATCGTTTTATGTCATTGTCGGATGGGGCAGAGCCCACTGTGGTTGCTGTACTATACATTTGTTGAATGTGTTTGTTTAAGCCGCAGTAGTTTTTGCATTTCTCCTGAGACAATCATTTGATGTCATTGTAGGTGTATCAGTCAGATGTCTCACAGCCCGCTGTAATTGATGCTAAAGTAGACAGGTGGCTCTTCAAATGGGCAAATGTTCCAGCCGAAGAAATATCACAGAATGCAATCGAAACACTGGTGCACTGCAATGCGACAATCTATTAGTGGTTACAACAATTAATCGATGCATCGATTATTGATCATCTGTCTTTAAATATCCAGAGCTGCGGTTACATATTGGCAAATCAATGCATCAAATTAGAACCCGGTTTGTATTAAAACCTTGAGTGTGTGAGAGTGCGCTTCTTTTAGTGCTATTACAGTAGATAAACAGCGTCTGTGTGTTGCTAGGATACGCACTTTAGGCCTCTAGATTTGCGTTGGATATACCCAGCAGTGTTGCTAGATAATTGTGAAAGGTGCCAAAATGTAGAGGAGACAGGATACTACTACCATTTTCATCACCTCAGTGATTGGCTGTTGCTACAGCAGGTTGTTGGTGATTCGTTGGTTGTCTTTGTGTCATAGCTTGTGGGCGGAGATATGTTTAATAGCTGCTTGTGATGGTAGGATATTATTTTCTCCATTATTTTAAGACATATTTGGAAGATTAAAGGGTGGAAGAGTGAGGTGGATTATCCAGGTTGTAGTTATGCAATAGTAATATTATTATACAGTATTGACGCCTAGATTGACTGGTGAATGCAACATAAATAAATAGCTTACAGAGAGATATTCTGTTTGGGAGCAAGAAAGAGGGGCAGCAAAATTATCTTTGGCTCCAATCTTTCTTTTATTGTCTCCCAAACGTATACTATCGCTGCAACCATTTTGATGCCCATTTAGTGTTTGTTTTATTTTCCTATTATGTATAGCCTATATCATATAGATCTCAAAATACTTCATTTAGACCACTCCACAATAATTTTAGCTAACTACATTTAGGCATTATACAAATATGCTTACATGCACAATATTAGTACATAAACTATTATACATAAACTCAAGCTTAACATTTAATTACAGCAATATGATCATATATTAAGGATGAAAAAATGTTTACATTCACATGGTCTTTAATTTTTGGGATGTACGATAATTCTTTGTGAAACACAATAATTCTAAGGCTCCAATACAATATTTTAATTTTTCATCTCTGGCAACACTGATAGCTAGTGTAAAATGAGTTGCTTCACTGGTGAGTCTATGCATTTTTCTGCACTAAAAAGTTACAAGAACACAGCATATACCTTTTATGTTATATGTAATCATTTCAAAAGAATGCCAGTATTAAATCCACCAATTACTTTCTTTTGTTTCAAAGTATGTTGTGTTTGGATTATATAGCAATATTATATAAAAATAAGCTGAATTTAGTACAGTAGTTAAATTAATCAGGATTTGTGAGATTAATGAAAATGTTTTGCTTTGCTTTGGACATAAAATGTTAATAATAATTAATAATAATTTATTTCTTAGCAGACGCCCTTATCCAGGGCGACTTACAAGATATCACACTATTTTTACATACAATTACCCATTTATACAGTTGGGTTTTTACTGGAGCAATTTAGGTAAAGTACCTTGCTCAAGGGTACAGCAGCAGTGTCCCCACCGCGAATTGAACCCATGACCCGCCGGTCAAGAGTCCAGAGCCCTAACCACTACTCCACACTGCTGCCTCCAACAGTTAACAGTAATGAACAACCATAGTTTAGATAGAAATTACTTCTGTTAAAATATAGTATTTTTTATTATTATTACAATGTTAAAGGGACATCTGATGTGGACGCGTGCATATTATTTTCAATTGTTAAAAACTCAAGTCCTTTATTTCTTTTTTTTTATAATCGGAAGTGTTCTAATTTGAATGTAAGTTGTGCTTTTTTGTTTAACTATTATGCACAACATTGTTTATAGTTATTGGATCGTCTGTTAAACAAAAACTAATGTTTGTTCTTTATATTGAAAAATAAAATGTCAATGCATCGATTATCGTTGATAAATGCCTATACGACAATCGAATAAGAAATTAGGTTGGCAATTGCACCACTACAATCTATCCTAATATCTTACGGCTACTGAGAATTATTGCTACGCTGCCGGTATCAACTGCTACGGCAGAGAGATCCTTCAGCACTCTTAGGCAAATTAAGAGCTATAAACGCGCAAGTATGGGAGAAAATCGGCTCACTGGGTTAGCACTACTGGCATTGCATCCCAGTCGGTGTATTTCGGTAGAGAATGTGATTGACACTCTTGCGCTCTCGCCCCGACGCCTTTATTTTGTACTTTAACATTTTCTGGACCTCTGCTACTTGGCAGGTAACCCGAGCCGCCACTTATTATTGATTGGTTTGGAGTTCTGATCGTTGCTATGCACCGTAAACCCCAAAGTCATTCGAAATAAATTAAATCAAGTTACATTAACTTAAACATTCACATATTAAGTTAGTTGAACATTCAAATTAACTTTAGTTGTTCAAACATAAATGGTTTAAGTAGAATCAGGGGACTAGATTCCCATCAGCCCTTGCAGGAATTTATTTTTGGAATTGCTTGTTGTTTATTGTGTTGTTGTTTTGTGTATGTGCGGTTGCATAAGTGTGTTGTGTTTGCTTGTCTCTTGTGCCCCCGCCTGCTTCCTTACATGTGTTGTCCTTGTGTTGTGTGTGGCCACCCCTGTTCGGTGGTCAGTCTGTGACCTCCCTCCCTTCTCCCTCTTTCTACATCTCTGCATCTGCTTGGTTCCAGCACTTGTAAGCCATAAGCGCATAAGCAGAAGTGCTGCACTGGCAGCTAATACAGTAGCTTGTTGATTGCACATTCTGTTGCCTCAGCTAACTTTTTATTGTTTAAATGAAATAAAAATTGTCAAACTAACTTGACTATTAAAAAGTAAATCTAACTCAAATGGATTAAGTTACATGAATATACATGTTATGAGTTTAGTCAGCCCCAGAGAAAGTTGTCGTAACAAAAACTAAATGAGTAGCTAAACTTAATTATATTAAGGAAATTAGTTTACTCAATTTTTTTTCAGTAAACTTGACTTATCAGGGTTTACAGTGTGATGCAAATATAATGGCTCAGTTTTATGTTTTTTTATATTTATATTTCATCACAA
The DNA here is from genome assembly GCF_902713425.1 of Acipenser ruthenus. NCBI lineage: Eukaryota > Metazoa > Chordata > Actinopteri > Acipenseriformes > Acipenseridae > Acipenser > Acipenser ruthenus. The sequence goes on along the minus strand of NC_081193.1, from coordinate 41,350,750 downwards.
ATAACCCTTTGAAACAGTTGAGTTTTATACATTTATCTGATATTAAAGTTTTGTTTTCTACATCTGCTAATAGCACACATTTCATTAGGATAGCGTTCAGGATTTCAGTTTAACTACCGCATTCAGATTAGCAAGAGTCCACTGAAAAATAGGATAAATCTTTGATAATTATTATTATTATTTATTTCTCAGCCGATGCCCTAACCCAGAGCAACTTACAGTCGTATACAAAAAATACATATCAAGAATTACAGTACAATTAAGATCAAGATACAAAATACAATGACTTTAGTCCTAATAAGAGCAAATACAAAACACAGTACAATTTGATATTGGAGCAGTTTAAGAGCAGGTAACAGTGTTGATAGTTACATCAGGCTTAGATACGAGTGCAGGTGAAATACAAAATACTACAGATTGGGTTAATTGCCAGATTAAATACAGTAAACTAGGGAGCAGATAAGTGCAAATTGAAGTCCATTAAGGCAGAGTGCTATATTGTCCAGAAGAGAAGAGTTGAGTTTTACAGGTATTGTCTGAAGAGGTGTGTCTTGAGGAGGCGCCGGAAGATGGTCAGGTACTGGGCAGTCCTGACATCCGTAGAAAGGTTGTTCCACCACTGCGGGGCGAGGGTGGAGAAGGAGCGGGCTTTGGAGGCAGGGGAGCTTAGAGGAGGTACAGCCAGTCTTCTAGTGCAGGCGGAGCGGAGAGGTTGGGTGGGGGTGTAGGGAGAGATGAGGGTCTGGAGGTAGCTGGGTGAAGTCTGGTCAAGGCATTGGTAGGCGAGTACAAGAGTTGAACTGGATGTGAGTGGTGATCGGGAGCCAGTGGAGTGAACGGAGCAGTGGATTAGCATGGGAGAAGTGAGGCAGAGAGAACAGCAGGCGAACAGCTGAATTCTGGATGAAAAACAATTTGAAAACTAGCAGCAGTCACTCGGCTTTTTACCAGTGTTTAGATTGGTTCATCCATCCCATTTTAAATATTGGCATTTTATAGTGATTCTGGACATATTAAACTCTTGGTTTGCCTTTGAGTAGAAAGCCTCCATAGGATCGTTCCTTATTAATTTTCATTGCACAATTTTTTTCATGACTGCAGTAATTCAGCAAATGTTGCAGAATTGATATGAAAGTCAGTGCCCTTTCATTTTTATCAGGGTTATTAGGCAAGTGATGAAGAATAAAAAAGTATTAATAACACTCAGCCAGGAATCTGCAGTTCATTTAGCATGGCTTAATGGATAAAGTAATATTGGGATCTTATTATGCTTTGACTTCTTTTATAAACTATATGTAAACAGGAACCACACATATTTATGGCCACAAATGTGGTGTGGTGAGAAACGTGTATGTGTGATCTTAACTGCAGCTAGAAAAATACATATATTATATTCACTTGGGTTCAGCAACATATGATTGATGGCTCAGATTTAACCAATACTATGTAGGGCAGGGAGTCTGCAACAAAACGCATACATGTTAGACATTTGTTCACATCTGTAAAAGAAACAGATGATGAAGACACATTAGTGCTTGTTTCATGATAAGAAATCAGGTATCTTTAGACTATGAAAATTCCTTTCACTTCTGAGTGTACAAACATTAGGAACACCTTCCTAATATTGAGTTGCACCCCCTTTTGCCCTCAGAACAGTCTCAGTTCGTCGGGGCATGGACTCTACAAGGTGTCGAAAGCATTCCACAGGGATGCTGGCCCATGTTGACTCCAATGCTTCCCACAGTTGTGTCAAGTTCGCTGGTAGTGGATCTCTACTCCGAATAGCTTGTTCCATCTCATCCCACAGATGCTCAATTGGATTGAGATCTGGTGACTGGGCAGGCCACTGCAGTAAGCTGAATTCACTGTCATGTTCGTGGAACCATTCCTGGACAATCCTAGCCTTGTGGCATGGGGCATTATCCTGCTGAAAAAATCCATTAGCAGATGGATACACTGCTGCCATGAAGGGATGCACCTGATTGGCAGTGATGTTCAGATAACCTGTGGCATTCAAACGTTGCTCCACTTTTATCAAGGGGCCCAATGTGTGCCATGAAAACACACCCCCACACCATCACACCACCACCACCAGCCTGCAATGTTGACACGCGGCATGATGGATGCATGTACTCATGTGGTTTTCTCCATACCCTAGTCCCCCCATCAGCGTGAAACAGAAGGAACCGGGATTTATCAGACCATCCAATGTTTTTCCAATCCTCCAGTGTCCAGTGTTTTCGTTCCTTAGCCCACAGCAACCGCAGTTTCTTGTGTTTTGCTGAAAGAAGTGGAACTCTGTTAGGTCGTCGGCTGCCATACCCCATTCGTGTCAAGATACGACGAGTTGTGCATTCTTTTATGGGTCTTTTGGCACCAATGTTGTACTGGACTGTCAGTTGACTAACTGTAGCCCGTCTGTTGCTCTGCACAATTCGTGTCAGCCTCCTTTGGCCTCTTTCATCAATGAGCTGTTTTCGGCCACTGGCCTGCAGTTGGCTGGATGTCCTTTGGGTGGTGGACCATCCTTGATACACATGGGAATCTGTTGAGCGTGAAAAACCCAGCAGCGTTGCAGTCCTTGACACATTCAAACTGGCGCGCCTGGCACCTACTACCATACCCCGTTCAAAGGCACTTAAATCTTTTGTCTTGCCCATTTACCCTCTGAATGGCACACATACACAATCCATGTCTCAATTGTGTCAAGGCTTAAAAATCCTTCTTAACCTGTCTTCCCTTCATCTACACTGATTGAAGTGGATTTAACAGGTTACATCAATAAGGGATCATAGCTTTCACCTGGATTCACCTCGTCAGTCTATTTCATGGAAAGAGCAGGTGTTCCTAATGTTTTGTACACTCAGTGTATATATATATACAAATCCTATGGAAACAGTTCAAATAAAATGATGTGAACCCTATTTCTAAAACAGCTTTTACTTAGTATAAACTTTTCCCAGGAGTGTTTGGATGGCTTCAGATATTTCTGACCCAGCCTTAATAAATAATCAAAATGGCCTACAGGTACGTTTTGATACCTGTTTCTGATTTCTCACAGAAGATTTGCTGTTGAAGGAACTGTCTGAAGATCAAACCTTCAGTTCTTTTCTCATTATATGTTTTCTGTCTGAGAAGTTAACCGCTATATTGCTAGATTCACGTCTTTCAATTTCGCTGTAGATTTTCAGAAATATTTGTATTTTTTCCTACAACATTTTTTTTTGCTTATTGGTAAAACAAAACAAAAAAGAACTGGTGTTTAACAATTACATGCATAACATTACAGGTGCAATGTATTTCTTGGTTTTGTCTTTTTAGCTGCTGCTTTTGATATTTTGGGGCCGATGTAAGGATACGTGCAAAGTGATTTGCGGCCACAAAACACCCATATTGCTGCCAAAAACTGTGTTTAGCTGGTGTAAAGTGTGACTTTAGCGGTCACAAAAAATGCGGCATATGTAAAGAATGGTTTTCACCTGCCGTTCTGTACCCATTATCAAATTAGCACTTTACCATCATTAATCCATTTAAATGATATTGAAATGTATTCAAATGAAGAAAAGAGCATGGAACTGGGCGCAAACATTATAATGAGATGTAACGATTTTGCCTTGCACTTGGGCAATTGCTGACCCTCCAAATAAAAGCACACACCTTCACGGACCTATCACTGGCCTTAAGATGGCTGCTGTTGTACACTTTGTGGTGCGGCGACGCTTGCCTCTTGTTGAGGACGGGCAGAAAAACCTTTGAAGAAGAGCAAGACAGAGGAAGACCCTGCATATTCAAACCTAGGGTCACTTTGTTTGGGACGGATTGTCCTCTCCGCTTGCCTCTCCAGCAGTGTCAGCTGTGATGTGGATGTTTTCTACAAATCTCATACAGCGCCCACTGCTCTCTGTACTCCTAACACATCTAACTGGCGATGCATCGTGTGTTATACCCACTCGAAAGTCTCAAAGTCAGCAACCAATTACTTGACCACCTTAGGTCATATGAGTGGAGACATGCATGTATTCTCTCCCTAATTATATATATATATATATATATATAGAGAGAGAGAGAGAGAGAGAGAGAGAGAGATACATATAGATACGCAGTACACCCTCGCTATAACGAACCTGTTGGGGTCCAAGCCTTTTGTTCGTTATATCGAGGGGTTCATTATAGTGAAAGGACAATCAAAATGAACAATAAACTGTTGAAGTAAGTTAATGAGATGAGAATTACATGTACCTGTTCGTCTCATGTATGCAGTATTCTGCCTTTGCTTTATCCTGTTCGTTAAAGAATTAAAACACAGTACAAAAAGCAAAAATCCAGAATTGAAGCTGAACTTTTATTCAAAATCAGTCTGACATGAATCATTTCAAAGTGCACCAAATCTTAATCCAACATTGAAGAATCCCAAAGCTTTTTTTTTTCCAAATCAACCCAACATGAAAAGTTAATCAGGTCCTCAAGTTCTGTTGTTGCTGTTATATGCCTGCATTACTGCTTTTTTCAAACGATCAATATAGTTTCCAACTTTGTTGTTTAGGAGGCATAGAAACACAGCGTGTGCTTTTTATTACAACAACAATTGACTTCACTGTGAAGGTGCCATCCCTTGCGTACAGACCAGAATGTTGACAGTGTGTGTCTATATTTTATATATATATATATATATATATATATATATATATATATATATATATATATATATATGTTCAGTGGCAAAAACTTCGTTAAACATAACATTAAGGTTTTGTTGCAAAAGTCCAAAAGGTTAGGAAATGGCAAATTAAGGTAGCCACGCAACCCTGCACCCTTATGTGTATGTTTCCCCCTTACACTTGACATCATATATGACATCATCAATGACATCAGCAATGATGTCACTAAGCAAATGACAATGGCAACTGGTCATATGGACATAACACTGGGAAATCATAGTCCTTGTAATTGGTAACATGTTCAGTAACTGCATTAGCATTCCGACAATGTTTGCTGTCAAGCTAATTATATCACCAGTGTTCTAAGTAAAACCAATAAACTCAGAATACAGTAGTGCTATAGAATTAATTAGGGACCTTCCATGTATTACTGGAACTGATGTTAAACAAGACATATTTCTCCAAACGCTATCAGCAATATTCATACAAACAGTATTTTCTGTATCTGGAATCTGCAACATTGGCTTTCTTGTATTAACTGCACTGTTTCACGTGGCAAAAGGAGTCGCTGCATTTTCTGCAGTATGTGTATGTTTGCACTGTGGTTAACAATTCTTCTTTCAAACTTTACAGTTGACTATGAATGCTTGCTAACATACTGTTATGCTGGAAGCCAATTATGACATTAAAATGTTTGGGTACAATTGCAGATTTCTGCAGTTCACCATTGTGCTAAATGTGGCCATCATTATGTACCTCTGAATCTGTACAGTGTCGTTGCTTGCAATTGCTGTACTAGCTACATGCTAGAGGTTGTGTCCCCACCAGTTCAATTTAATCTTAATTGTATAATAAGTAACACTGTACACAGGGTCACTTCCATTTTTCACATTTTATTATTTAAAAGCACAGAGAAGTTAACAGTTTTAATACCTACAGCAACATAGATTTGTTTGTGAAATGGAACGGTATCATTGAACTCCTGATCGTACCATAACAACAAAAGTGCGAGGGGGAAAATGAAAATCGTATTTCCTAAATTAAAAAATGATTATGAGTTTCCCCAGTGTTAAATGAGTCTGCCGAGTGCGTCATCCCAGGAAGGGGCCTACCGGCAGCTCTGATATAGAGAGCTCAGCGATACCTACCCAATGGACAGGCATATCCCATACATAATGTCGTTGGTGGTCGTCTTTGAATTGAAAGGGAACTATATATTCCATGTCTCCCTATTCAGTGCAATGGAACGGTCGCAAGTCACTCTGCCTAGCAACAACGTCAGACAGCAGTGACGTCAGACCGTTATCTTTGGGGTTCAATTTCTGTAAAACCTAAGACCCCCAAAAAATTATGAATACCCCATTGCTCATCTACACCCCCGGAACTATGTGTATGCTTAGCGAAGGTTCCTTAATTTGCTACTGATGCCTCGGAACAACACACCAAGCACGAGAATGCCGTTTCAAGGAGTACTCTTGCAGTTTGCAGAAAGGCGGGACGCCTGGCGAAGGCTTGCAGGAGCTCGAATTATTCACGCAGTGACGTAGGCGGTGCGTCAACCCAACGTACGCAAGGTCAGCGCACCCCAGCCACGCAGACCGAGGGGTGGAAACAACATTGCATCGGGACAGCGGAAGACAACGTGACCGTGACAAATGTAAACAACATGGCACACAGCACGGTCCAGTTACAGCAAGAAGATATTGCAACGCACCCAAGTTCCAGCTTGAAGTTACACGGTGTTTCAACGGACTCAAGTTCCAGTCGTCAACACCATGAAGGGACTGAGAATAAAGCCGGGACTACTGTAAATAAAAATCCTGAGTTGTTTGTGGTACAGAATGAGCAATGTGAGTACGTAAAACCTTATAATGTGTTGCTTAAGGTTAACGCTAGAACCGTCATGTGGGTCAATGTGACCCATTTTGGATTTAAAATTTTAATTACTCTTCCATTGTGAATCGTATGTGCATGTCCGTTCTTGACTTTTCCTTAATATATGACTTAAATATCCTGAAGGTGTTTGAGCACCAGATTTGCAAAAATAAAATTTTTATAAGCACTTCTACCTAGAACCGCCACGCGGGTCACTTTGACCCATGTATTACAATACATGTTTTTCTTTTTAATATTAATAAAAAGCAACATTGATACCCCACTCAGTGCGTTCCTGTTACTGATCAATATCCCAATGCTACTGCACATTCAACGCTGTACAGTAGCAGAGGCACATCGGGTAAAAAATGATGATTCCTGGACATTGTCTATGGAGGAGTTACAAGCGGCAATTGCAATCCTGTATGTTCGTGGTGCGTAGTTGGAGAGCTACTGGTCAACACAGTGGGGGATTTCGTTTTTCATTGAGACAATGTCTAGAAATCGCTTCCGTGAAATTCTCAGATTCGTCCGTTTTGATCTGAGAGCAATGAGGAGTATGCGACTTGAGACAGATAAATTTGCCCTGGCTTCCAAAGTCTGGAATGGCTTTATTGAAAACAGCATTGCCTGCTACAAGCCAGGAGCAAACATCACAGTGGATGAGCAGCTGTTTACCACCAAAGCACGGTGTCGCTAGAAACAGTACATGTCCAACAAACCTTACAAGTTCGGAATAAAATTCTGGCTGGCAGTGGACGTTAATTCTAAGTGCCTGGTGTATGGGTCCCTTACCTGGGAAAGGATGAAATGCGCTCTGCTGGTCAGAGACTGGGAGACAGCGTTGTGCTCAAACTTATGGAGCCATACTTAGGGAAAGGACAAATGTCACCACAGACAATTTCTTCACTTCATTCCATTTGGCCAGGGAGTCGAAGAAGAAAAAAACAACTCTTGTAGGAAAAGTGAACAAGGTGAGACACAAGCTACCACCATCTGCTCAAGCCTTGACTGCACCGCGGTACTCCACTGCACTGCTCAGGCAGAATGACTGTGCCACCCTGAGTGTGTACAGGTGCAAGAAACAAAAAAATGTGCTGATTCTCAGCTCTTTACACAGCTCAGTGGCCATCGGGACGATGGAAAAAAGAAGCCACAGACTGTTGAATACTACAATGCCACCAAGTACGGAGTGGACGTATTGGACCAGATGGCACGGCAGTACTCTGTCAAAGGCGGTTCTCTCAGATGGACTGTGGCTGTTTTTTTACAATGTTTTGGACCTGACAGCCATAAATGCCTATGTTTTGTACAGGGAATGCACTGGTGTCAACATCAGCAGGAGGGAATTCATTTTACAGCTAGCCACGGAGCTTCGGCTGACACTTTTGGATCAGAAATGGGAAAAGCAGCTTGCAAATGCCCCTCAGCCTTCACCCAGTGCTGCACCTGCTGGCACAAACAAGAGGAAAAGGTGCCAGGTAGCAAAGTGCAATGACAATAAAGACTGTGGATATCGGTGCCCGTTGTCAAAAGGCAGTTTGTGGTAAATGCACAGGAAAAATTTAGTTTTTTCTGTGTGGACTGTGTAACTGAGTAAGCTGCCAGGTCAAATGCTTAGAAAAAAATGATACAGAAGCTCCATTGAACAGTGTTTTGCACAAAGGGCTTTCACTTTCAATACCGGAAGTTGTGTTATGTTTACTTTACAAAAATAAATAAATCGTTTTTACAATGTTCTATATACATATACATGCTTACACCTGTTTACACTATAGTTTTTTTTTTAAATGTTTATTTTAATATAGTTTTTCATTTTTTGTAGTCGTGCTGTTCATGCGCTACTTTTGAAAATAATGTTTCTCCTATTGAAATGATGTTCATGAATAAAACTTTTATCTTTCATTTTCATAACGAAGCAGGTTAAAAATGTATGGGTCAAAGTGACCCATGTGGCGGTTCTAGGTAGTTAAAAAATCTGGCAGTTCTAGTGTTAACGGAGTTAAAATTAAGATGCAAATTGATACTGGAGCGGCAATGTCGATAATTTTAGAGAATTTGTACCACAGCAAATTTAAAAGGTTTAAATTGCAGCCTACTGAGGTAATGTTGCAGACTTACACTACTGAAAACCTGAAAGTTCTGGGAAGGTTAGATGTAAAAGTTGAGAATAAAGGTAATGTTGATACCCCTGATGTTGCTGGTAGTTCAGGGTCAAGGGTGTTCCCTGTTACGTAACTGGATCACAGACTTGCAGCTAGACTGGTCAAAAGTACACAAAGTAACTGATCCCATAGAAAATGTATGCAACAAGTATTTTTGATGAGGGAATAGGCTTAGTAAAAGGTATTAAAGCAAAACTGTATGTAGCGGAACAAGTTGACCCAAAATTTTGCAAAGCTAGACCTGTTCCATACGCGCTACGAGTATTGGATGAATTGGTGAATCAGTGCATTCTGTCACCGATAGCGTATTCAGAGTGGGCAGCGGCAATGATATGCGTACCCAAAACCGATGGGAGTGTCCGCATCTGTGGTGACTATAAAGTGACCATTAACTGATGGTTCAAGATGGATTCTTATCCAATCCCTAGAGCTCAAGATCTGTATGCACATCTGGCTAATGGTTAACAGTTTATAGGCTACCCTATGGTGTTTCTAGTGCGCCAGCGGTATTTCAGCGAATTATGGATACTCTTTTGCAAGGCTTAGCAGTCATTTGTTACTTAGATGACATTCTAGTAACTGGTAGATATACTGCTGAACATTTACGGAATTTGGAAGCTGTCTTATGCAAATTAGAACAGCACAGCTTTAAAGTAAACCAAGAAAAATGTACATTTTTCCAAAATAGTGTACAGTACCTTGGTCACATTATCGATGTGGAAGGTATCCGTCCCTTAAAAGAAAAGACAGATGCTATCGAGAAAGTGCCTGCTCCAAAAAACGTAAGACACCAGCAGAGTTATTTCTCGGCAGGCAGCTAAGAACACAGTGGTCTATTTTAAAACAGCCTTTTTCTCAGACCATTCAGGAAAAACAGGACTCAAAAGTTCAACAAACTCCTACTAGACCGTTTGAACCACAGCAAAAGGTACTGGATCGACTTTACCAGGGAGGGGAAAGAGAGAGCTGGATACCTGGTAAGGTACTGAAGAAGTTGGGTCCAGTGGCATACTTGGTGAGAGTAAAAGGCAGGGTAACTAAAAGACATTAGACCAATTGTTAGCTACAGATCTGGATGAACCAGAAGCTGAGGGAAATTCAATGTCAGGTTGGGATCCGAATGTTACTGAACCAAATGTGACAGAGTGCATGCCTGAAGAACAAGGGCAGGACAAAGAGCCTGAGATAGTAGAGCGGTTCAGACATCAACGAATCAGGAAACCTCCTGAAAGGCTTAACTTGTAAATATTGTTAAGTCAAGAATAAAATAAATAAATAAATAAATAAATAAATAAATAAATAAATAAAATAAAAGTTTCAATACAAGAGGTTTTGATTTTGTTGTGGAGGAGTGTGGGATATGTAGTTCTTTAGAGTTGAAATTTACTAAGAAATGACATTAGTTCCATATTAGGAATAAACTGCGCCACTTGTTCTGAAAGGTGATTGGTTGGTCAGGACACTAGATAAGGTGACACAGCGCTAGAAGCGGGCAGAGTGGATTGGGAGCGGAACAGTGATGTTATGCTGTATTATTTTGCTAATAAAAGTGTCATCCTTTTTGAACTACAATTTTTCCTTGAGTTATTATTCTAAAGCAGTCAGCTTCCGAACAGCCTTATGCTTAGAAGTTTTTTTAAATCTGTGCACCTCAACTCAGAGACACAGTAGTACTACCACAAGACTGACATGGGTGGAACCCTCCATGCTTATTCGTTCCCTGTAGGCTCTTTACTGATATCGCCACTGACATCTGTCTAGGCATCAACAGGAAGATGTCATTTTGGTCACGTCCACAAATAGTCGATCAGATTCACTTGAAAGAATTGTAATGTAAAAGCAAACGCATTCTGGTGTGATTACAGTTGTGAAGGCGAACTTAAACTCGCTTGGAGAAAAAAAAAATTGTTCGTTATTTTTCAGTGTGAAACCAAGTGAAGCAAAATTGCAACATTTTAGTTTGTTTGCAATTGGATTCTGAATCAGATCTTTATAAACGAACTAGGTATGCAAGGTCCCTAAGAGGGTAAAGTACTGTAGTTGAAAAAATAATATCTAATGTTTAAATCACTTATAGTCCTGGGGAGAATGCAACAGTATGTCTTGTCTTTAACAATACAGACAGTATCCAGAAAATAAATAAATAATTAAATAAATACTGTACATATAGATACATTACACATACAATTATTTCTAATATGAATATTTATGAGAAATCCGTTTTTATTAGCCAACTGATAGATGTTGAACTATGTTTTTGTTTTTGTACTGGCTTTTGTCACAAACATAAGAGACAATGCTGGACAATCTATATAACAGTCAGTTTTCAATGTCTTACGTCAAACCTGCTCTACTTACATTATTTATGGGAGAACACTGGTGACTCAAAATAAGCTGCCCAGGAACTCAGCAGGTAGTGAAAGTCATTTAGTTCAAATAAGCATAAAAGGTCATTCACTTCTGATAACAAAAACACATAAACACATCCTTGAAAATCCAGATTATCAGTTACACAACAAAAATATATTCATTTTATATAAGCTGATTTAAGCCAGTTTAGTAGTTGGAGGCCAGATGTCTATTGCTTACAGAACACACTGATTAACACAATAATAATCAATGTCATCATGATTTGATGTATTTTATAGGCAATCCTTTTTATACAATGTGCTTGGCGAATTCCACTTTTAAAGATAATAAATAAATGATTGCAATTTGTTTTAAATAAAATGTCTTTCACTCGACACTGCTTTTGCATTATTTTGTAGTGGATTTGGTATCCACTTCACTATAGTGGCTGTGGAAGCATCAGGTAAGAAAATATATTGTCTTAATCATGTTTTAACAATATTAGAATAGATCATTACAGTAATATTAATGTAATAACCTTATTTTATATAGGTTGAGTACAGTAGCAAATATTTCTGTTTAAACATTAATACCAAAAAAATCAAAATGAATTAATTTCATGAAAAAGCATCTCTCTCTCTCTCTCTCTCTCTCTCTCTCTCTCTCTCTCTCTCTCTCTCTCTCTCTCTCTCTATATATATATATATATATATATATATACGGTAAAATGATTTTATTCCAATTTCATATTTTGTTCACATGTTTTGTTATTACTTTTAAAGATAATCTTAGCTTGATATACTTTATGTGGGCAACTTTGAGATTGCCTTTTTAAAGAAAACCTGTCTTACATAATGTGTATTAATAAACCATTTGTGCTGTCTATTAAGTCAGAAATCATAATTATTCTATTTTCTAACAGATAATGGGGAAAGATTATTGCAAACATACCCAAGCCTTGAGCATTCTGCATACTGAGCACCACAGACAAACTTAGCTGACAAGATTTGGGTCTTGGATCAGATTGAATAGAAGGTGTGTCGATTTCACACAATTTATAATCCACTGCTCTCCAAAATATCTCATCCACTCCCGGGTGCAGATCAAAAACTCAAAGTGCTCAAGTGGGAAATTATTTCGGATTCTCTGAATATTCCCCCCTTTAAAAAATGCTCTTAGCTTTTAAGAATTTAATTTCCAATTTGTACTTGATACTGATATAGATATTTAAAATCTCATAGAATTGTTTATCCTCCTGTTTCCTTTGGAGTGTTTACCATAGGAGCAAAGAAGTGGCAAGCGAGACAAGACATATTTACTTAGTATTCAAGAGAATCTTGACAGCAGTGATCCTTAAACTAGACAGCATCTTAAACAATGTGTTCTTCCTTCTTTAAGTGTAGAGATTATCCCTTGTGGATAATACACCATAAGACAGAAGAATCAATTCAACACAGACTACAAATTACTGTATGTCTACTAAATAAATATAATAATATATTTTTATTTATTTATTTTTTTAAGTAGAACATCTGAAGCAATTGTTTTGTAGTTTCTCTAAATTTTAAGTTTTAACCTTTAGGTTGAATTTCAAGGATAGAAGGTGAGACTTATCTCCTCCTTCGTTTCTCTACCAGCACGTGATGTGTTGTCTCCTGATTTGTTAACCAATCTATCCTGCCTCTATAAATCACTCCCATTTCGAGCAATCTCTCTCTTTTGAGCTTTGTTTGTTCTGCTGCCGATTCCTTACGACTATCCCTCTTGCTTGTTTGCTCGGACATGGAGTTGCTGATCGAGGCTTTCCTTCCATCTGACTTGGAAGCCAGCTCTTCACGTTCCCGTGACATATCACTGCAGTTAAGTAAAAGCTTGTGCACAAAAAGTGTTACAAGGATTGGCCTACAAACAAGCTCTTAAAAGCGCTGTTCAACAAGGACACAGCATTCCCAGCCAGGTCTGACAGGAGCACAATGTTCCTGATGCTATGCGTAGCGCCATTCTATGCGAAGCTCTCTCGGCCGGGCTGCTCATCTCGGGGCCCCAGAGCTGCAGAGTCTGCCTCGCAGGCCCCAGCCCTTTGCCTCTGAGCGCTGTATGGTGACCCGCTTGTCTCTGAGGACACCTCCGCACAGCCTGCCAGCCTACACTCAAAGATATTCGCTGACATCAAGGGCTAACTGCAGTCGCTGATCGAGGCCGTCTCAACTATCAACATCAGGCTTGACGCTCAAAAAAACAGCTCATCCTGCTTTATCAGAGCCTACGCTCCTGCTTGTTTCTCGGTGACGTCATGCGCTCCAGAGCCGGCTCCATGGCAACCAGCTGTACAAAGCAAAGTTAAGTGTTTTCAATTCACTGCTATACAGTACCTTGTCATTAGGTATACAGTACCTTGTCATTATATTACATCTCGCTGCCAGACCAGCTAATTGCTTTCAATCTGTTGCTATATTTCGCTGTTTAACCCATGATAAATATCATTGGAATTTATTGGCAGCAATCCCTTGTTGTTTTCATTATATGTGCTACCGTTAGGTGACATTATCCGGAGACACGGAGTGAACTTCCATTGCTATGCTGAGATACCCAGCTATATTTTTCCCTAAAGCCAGGAACTTCTTCTGCCTGGGTATTATTAGCTACTTGCCTCACAGACATCAAGCATTGGATGCCACAGAATTTTCTAATGTTGAATTCAGAGTTTGATCCTGATCCCTCATTTGAGACTCATATTAGGGATGTTACTAAAGTATCTTTTTACCATTTGAGAAATATAGCCAAACTTAGACCAATTATTTTCATATCTGATGCCGAGAGACTAATGCATGCCTTTGTTTCATGGAGAATTGGTTATTGTAATGCACTTTTTTTATGGTGTCCCAAAACGTGTGGTATCCCACTTGCAGCTTGTTCAGAATACCGCTGCTAGAATTCTGACTAAAACCAGGAAAAGTGAACATATTAACCTTGTTTTGGCCTCTTTAAACTGGCTCCCTGTGCAGTATAGAATTGATTTTTAAGATTTTGCTGTTAACTTACAAGGCCCTGAATGGATAAGCACCTAAATATTTGCAGGAGTTACTGACCCCGTATCTTCCAAACCCCACTCTGAGATCGCAGGATGCCGGGCTGCTGGATATTCCTAGGGTCAACAAAAGCAAAATGGGAGGTAGGGATTTTTCTTGTACAGCTCCTAAATTATGGAATGCTCTGCCTTAGTTTGTCAGGAAAGCTGGGACTGTTACAGTTTTCAAGTCAAGACTAAAAATGCACTTTTATAAAATGGTTTTCTTATCTTAGTGGGTTTTAATGTAACTTAAAAATTTGTATTATGTGTATACTGTTATTTAAATGGTCTGATTATGGCAGTTGTATGTGTGACATGCTATACAAATGTACTGTGTTTGTTCTTTTTGTCTGCTATGTACTGTACAGTGCTTTGCGATACTTTTGTATAAAAGGCGCTATATAAATGCAATAAATAAATATATACAGTCTTGTACAATGACCACATCTTATATATGCATAGTATGGGTTCCATATATACATTAGAGGTCGGCACCCGAAAAACTGGGTACCCGTCGGGTTTTAAATTACCCAACCCGACCCGACTCTGGTCTCTTACTACCCAGCTATCGATTTTAATTTGAGAATTTAAAGAAAATGTAGAAAATATGACAATGCACTATATATATATATATATATATATATATATATATATATATATAGAGAGAGAGAGAGAGAGAGAGAGAGAGAGAGAGAGAGAGAGATAGTGTCGACTATTCTTGGGTTTTAATAATCGTGTGGCTTCCAATATAGAATCCTTTATCTACAGTTATTGCGCAGATATAATTTCTTACCAAAAACTTCAAAACAGACTGAAAACTGTAAACATTTATTTTTTTTATTTTAATGAAGTAGATTATATAAGAAAAAGCATACGCACTCTAAAATGCTTAAGGTGCAAAGTACAAAATGAAATCAGTATGAGAAAAACATTACTCACACACTTACGAAACAACAACAACAGCGGCATATTGCCAATAGATGTTGCAAAGAATCCCACAGTGTGAATCGCATTTAACATTAACAACTATTCAAACTGAGATGTATTATTATTATTATTATTATTATTATTATTATTATTATTATTATTATTATTATTATTATTTTGATGTTTCCAGTACTGATAAAGGTTACACAAGTCTACAGATCTGAATGGACTACATGTATGTGTACTATATAGTATTTAAATATGTATCATGCACTTAAACATTAATATATGTGATAATTTTTTTTTAATCATTACCTGAAAAATAATTTTTCACGCCGGATTCTCGTTCAGGATTTTCTACCCTTGCCAACCTCTAATTTAAATAATTGTTCCTTAATTAAATATAACTTTTTTGTTTGCAATATTTTCATACAGATTACCAATTTACTGAAACGCAGCTTCCTGCACACTTGATTTTTTATTGTTATTGTGGGTTTATTGTCTTGTACTGCAAGTGTTAAATATGTGCAAGTTGGGTCTGGCCATCTTGGCAACAGCTGTTTCTAACTAGGGGTGTAGGCGAGTACTGTTTTTAAAATTACAATATAGACACATTGGTGTTTGAGTCATAGTTCAGGATCCATTTTGGGTGCTCATTTGCAGTTTTCTGTGCGGAAGGTCTAAAAGCTAATGGGCTGTGCCAGCTGGTGTTCAGACTCCATAACACTTATTTTAAAGAAGCGTTGCCTATCTTAATGATTTTTCAAACCTTTTGAACTGTTTTTTCTTAATGTTCATTGGCAAATTTCAAAATAACATATATTTTTAAAAGCATTTTTTAAAACCAGAAAAAAACACCTGCTAATTGTTTAAAACTAGAACTACGAAGTACTGGTAATATAATTCAGTGACTTTAAAACACTCAATATTTTTCTCAGAGTTTATTAATTAAAGACTGGAGTAAGACACTTCAAAAATAAGGCCCACTGTGCAGGTCTTTGAAAAGAAGTTAATGTGCTTCTCACACTTCCAATTCAACCTGGAATAAACCACTAAAAGTTGAAGGCCACTGAATTAAGCCTTTGTTATTGAAGACTATATAAACATACTGAAGATGAGAGCTACACAAATATATATTTCCTGTTCCCACTGGGAGATGAAAACCATGGGGGAAATAGCCTCAAGTGCACATGAGTTAACCATGACTGACATTTTTCTCATTGGTTCCTTTTATGTCTTTGAGCAGACTACAATAGATTCTTAGTACTACTGTACATATTGCAATAATGTACAAATAATTATTGTAAAAAAAAAATACAAGTAGACAACAAAATGATTATCCTTACCATAAAACTTAAACAAATAATTAAAACTGATGTTTTCTATTGTATTTTATTTTTTTAATAAAAAACTTTGAGACTTGCGTAAAGGTGCCAAATTATTTCAATTGATTGCTAGAGCATTTTATTGTTTAACTAGGCTCAACAATGATGCTTTAAATGTCTTCAACACATATGCACCTTAGATGCAACAAGGAAAAAAAATCATGCTAAAATGAAATGGTTCCTAGCACCCTAAAAAAAGAATGCCAGAAACGTGTGATGTGTCTTTTTGAAAGGGCCTATTCTTATTCTTTGCAGAATGAGGATGGATTTGACAGATTTTTAAAAGATGATACAGACCACGACTGGTTCTGAAGCCTGTTTCTGAAACTTCTATAGTGGGTTTAAGAGTGGAACAGCTGCTTTGACATATAGCTAATTGACTAGCATAAAGATCATTAATAAGAGCTGACATAAACAGGAGACCCACAAGTAGACTATTGACCCATATTTAAAATCATACAGAGACAGCACCTATTTCCAAGCAAATTTTATGAGAGGACTACAATAGTTTTAACTGTACAAAAATAGCAAAAAAATAGTCTAGGCATTAATTGCTAATTTCTTGCTAGTTGTATGCAGTTAAAAATTGTTTTATTCCTCTCAAACAATTTGCCCTTGTACTTGTCCTTTCTCTAAAGTCTATCAAATAATTGAAAAATTAATTCCTGGTATGTTAAAGGCAGCCAGGGAAGATTTTTAAATCCATATTTCAAATTATGAACAATATTTTTAAATGGCCTCTTACTAGGATTAGCAGAGTGTTATATCTCGTTAAATATTATTTTTTAATTTGTGTGTCATGTTCAATTCACATTTGTTAATCATAAATCCGTGACCGTGTTTTTATTTTGGGCACTAAGGTTAATGGAAAGTAAGATAATACCTAAGCAGAAGGTTACAGTCATTTCTTGCAACTTGAGGACAAAAGCAGATGCAGAGCATTCTGTTTCCCTTATTAGCCCATCTGTTAAAACAGAAAGGCTGTCAGGCAAGTAGGGGCTTGACCGGTCACTGAGATATTAGATTTTATTATGTTGTTTGTTTTGTGTGTTCTTTCCTGTGGGGGAGTCAAGCTAAATCAATCCATTGTACATCAGATTGATGGCGATAAGCCCTGTACATTTTGTAACTGTTAAGATCATATATTACATAGGATCAGTTTCCAAACATCACAAAACAAGGCAAATAAACAGTAAGCTTAGCAGCACAGCATTTTCATTGAATTAAAAAAAAAGATTATTCTAAAATGTCTTGTGAAATGTGATCAAAGGGTTCAACAACATTATTAGTATTGCATATTGGGTTAGAAACAAGATGTACTTCACATATATTTGCTTTAATTAAACATGTTGATGCTATTGTTAATAATAATAACTAAAAACAAAAAAACTAAAAATGAAAGGAAGTAATAACTACTTCCAAGCGTTGTTAGATGTCAAAAATCGAATCTGGCTTGATCTCATTATCTTATTAGTAAAACATCTGGAACCTGGAAATAAGCAGTTTTTAATCTAGATTCAAGGAATAATTCATATAAAGAAAAAGAACCAGGGATTCACATTGCAATGTAATGTTAGTTGATGTTTATATGGTATTAATTAGTGTTATAAAGTATGATCGAACCAATTTCCATAAGAACCTCAAAAGAATGTAAATAGTGCCCTTTTTTAAATGTTAACTAGTGCAAATCTGTGACTTAGATTATTCAGTCTCATGAATTATTCTGACATTGGCACTGTTCGGTGTCACATAGGTTTACTTATCCTTTTTATGTGTTCGTTTTAAATATTTATGCCAGCCCAGACTGAATTTAGTAAGATGGTTTTAGGCTCTGGTTCCTGATCAATATGTTATGAATCACTGTGAAAAAAGACTAGGACATGACTTCAGTAATTAGCTGCAATGCATTTTGTTTTCATTGTAAGTAGTTAGTGAAAGGTTCTCTAGTCTCTGCTAGGGGTGTGCTGGATTTGGATTTGAAAAGTGACAGGTCCAAACAGGAAGTGAGTGGGGCTGTGATGGGCAGAAAGGGGTCAGCCTGAAAACCGACTTCCCGACACTAGGAGGCACTAAGCCAACAGGGAGTTTCCTTCACCAGGATCTACAGGACTGTGATTTCATCACGTTTACAGGCCGCCATCTTGGTGAAGGAGGGCAACATATATGTTCAGAGCTCTTACTCTAGTCTAGTCAGCCATCTTTGAGAATACCTGTTCCTACTGGAATTCGGCTGATCACAGGGGCAGAGCTCTGGGTACAAAAAGGAGTGTGTTGCCTCAGGACAGTTTGGTTGGAAACCGGAGCAGGGTGAAAGAGAGAGAGAAAGGGCTGAGGTATGTGCTAATCAATAAGTGTGTTGCAGACTAAGAATCAGAAGCAGACGGAAAACTGCAAGCCTGTGAGGAGACAGGGAGAAGAGCCACCGCAACTACAAACTGGATTATTTTGTTTACTTTGTTTGTTTGTAAAGCAACTGCACAAAGGCCTTCACTGTTTTGCCCACCTTCTTGTAAGTATCACTGTGTTCAAAATAAATCCTTATTTGTTCACTTTAACTACTGTGGACTGTGTACCTGTTTCTGCACCTGAACACCTCCTATGACGGCCCCTCACAGGGGCCAACAAGAAGTTACATGGTCAACTTGAAAGTGGGTGGTACCAAAATAATATAAGTTGTGTAAAAATGTGTTTCTCACCAATAACACAGATTTTCATGTTGGCCTCCTCTAGACTGAATGACTATCTCTGGCACCCATCTAGCCTAGACAAGGTATAAGCAGCTTTGGACCATGAAGGCAGAAGGATCAATTAAGATTACAAATTTGAACACTTGCTGATAGTTTTAATGAGAGGAGAGTTGGGGTGTGGAACATTTTCTAGATACCATTAAAAGGAAGTTGAAAGTTACCATGCAGCCAATCAAAGAAACCATGTAAATTCCCATCCCAATAAAGCCCATGGGAATGTGGCTGGAGCCTTAAGAGTTTAGAGGAGAATTCAGGAGAGTAAGCGCAAATGCTACCAGCCAGCAAACAAGGTACTCATTTGTTTTAGAAGTATTACAATTGTTTGTGTTATTTTTATTTGGCCAATGTGCCCTTTTGTTTGTTATTGTGTTTTGTGTAATCTATTTACTTTTTGTTTATTAATAAAATACTGAGCACCATAGCGCTTCAGTTATACCCTGTACGTCCTGTGTTTAAGTTTCATTTCCTGGTCTGATGTCACCACTGCAGCCCTCACTGTGACAAACCGCTATGCTTGTTCTGACCTCTTATTTGTATAAGGAAGTACGAATTGAAAAGTTAGATGGTTTACAGTATCAGCTATCAGGATACCATCATTTTTTTAAATCTGCTTGACAGCTGAGCTACATGTCTACCACCTACACTCCATTCAGAAAAGCAAGTTCACTATAAAAAAGAAAAAAACATGGGGCGGCAAGGATAATGGAAGCCCTATGCCTTCTTCTGACTAACATGAAATGAGACACCATGGCTGGAAAACAGAGTAATGTGTTTAAATAAAAAGCAGTTTGAAAAAATGTGTTCTGAGTATAGAGTTGCTCAATGCCTTAGTGCTGGGGAATCTTTCATTTATCACTGTTATGGCATGAGCTACTTAAAAGTAACACAATAAAGTTAAACATTTATATAAATGTAGTTAAAACTTTACTTGCTGTTATTTTTCAAACCTGTCTTTTAACTTTTTCATCTGTAAAACATCAAAATACTTTAGATTCACCTATAAAAACAAGTTTCACCATTGTCTGTATTTGTGTTGGCTCAGAACAAGAGATTACCTCCCTATAGCTCTTAATTATGTATGGCTTAAAGTAAACATCAGAAATGTCTTAAAATAAATATCAGAAATTGATGGCTTGTTAATGGCACTTCCTGTATGTGATAGAGACAAATCTCATTTAAATCTACATAATGGCTAAGGTACCCAATAACACAATATTCAAGATACTGTTTATAATATCTAAAAAAACAGTGCAAACAGATTGTTACTTATAACCCTGGGACCTTTAGAAATCAGCACTAATATTACACTCACAACATTTGTATTTTTAAAATTAAACAATTATAAGCCTGTTATAAGTTCAAAAACAGGACTGCAATATATTTCCCCAATAAAAACTAGTAAAAACACATTTACAAAGTGTGCTTTGCAAGCAAATGGTCATACACATATGAAAGATAAAATAATACACCTCATGAGATTTCTATGGCTGTATTATTTGTAATAACTACAAACAAAAGATCTGCAAAGGCTCATCTCTCCATGAGGCATCCTGACAAACTGCCAGTTTAGTCACTAATAATAATGACTGGGATTAGCAAGATACTCTAATGAGTGCCTGTTTTTAACCTCCTATCGATATTACAGCAGCTGTTAAGCACCTGGTGCAAAGAACATACAAACAAGAGGTTTGTCTTAAAGCCACAGTCATCTTGTTTTGTGAAGACTAATTAAGGGTTCAGACAGACCAGAAGTGTTCAGTTTTTCACCATATTTCCTTGATTCAGTCATTGGCAGAATCAATATTCTGCCTTGGTGTTTACAGCAGGAATGGGATGCATCTGCTTAATTATATAATCATTACACATGGGTGAACTGATTTCATCTGGGTCTTTCTGGACAGAGTATTTGATGTGAAAAGATTGAAGCCCTGGGGTTAAGCAGATCAGATTTAATCTATTGCATGTAGATATTTGGGCCCTATTTTAACAATCTTAAATGTGGGTTTAAATATATTGCTGTTTAACACACTTGACAGACACTAAAACAGTCTGTTTATATATGATTGGTATATAAATGGTCCCAAATAAATTATCGAAATTGCTGTAACATTTAGATCAATTTAGGACCAGAGTTATACAAGACGGTATGTCAAAATGCAATTGTAACTATTTGTTGGGAAAGAAATATATATCAACTCTTAATGTTACAAAGTCAATTCAAACTCATACACCTAAATTAGTTGCTTGGTAACAGGTTTGTCATATTCCATCACAAAAAAGGATGCAGATTGTAATTTAAAATATGACTCATTGACTGCATCTCATGCTACCATACACATGACTTTTCACATATTTAGTATCGACTATCAATTTGATATCCTGCTTATTATTAAGCAAAACTGCTACTAGGTGTATGTACAGTCTGCAGTGTATCTGCAGTGCATTGCGAGAATATTCTTCATCGAAGGGTTTTATGACACCATCAAATATTTTCTCGTATTGCACTGCAGCCCATACTTTAAGTAAATATTCCTTTCAATGCAGTTTGGAACACATTTGCTAGTACATTTAAGTAACATACTAAGAGTACAATTATAATAAGCAATACTTGGGAGTTATTCAAATATAAAAATAGCTTCTGCCTGTCACTCTTTCTCTATAAGCTGAATGTGTATAAGCTGAATGTGTATCTCTCCTCCCTTTGCCTCTCCTCCATCTCCCATCTCTGTTCCAGCGCTTGCAAGAGCGCAGTGAGCGTGGCAACGTCCATCTCCCGTACTGACACCACGTGTGAACGTGTGGGTTGTAGTGCGTGGTGAATGGGTGAGGCAGGTGCTCCAGACAAGGACAAAACACAAAGTTCACGGTTCAAGTTCCTTTTTATTCCTTGAACAGTAATTAAATAATAAAGCTGGCTCTACCCAGCAATGGGTATTGCCAGCGCCAAAACAAAGGGTTGCAGTCCCGAAATAATAATCCTAAAACACAAACACAACACAAACACAGACACGTCTCCGGACAGTGAGTGCTCGAGTGCAGGTGCAGTGCTGGATACAATGATGCCGGTTAAGTGCAGGTGCGGTGAAGTCCGGGTGAATCGCTGGCCTCAGGCTGCAGCTCCCAGATCCGTGCTTCATCAGTCTGACAAAGACAAAACACACACGGTTGCAAAAACAAACAAAACACTTAACTCTCCTTCAAAACAGTCCTTGTTTCCTCCCATCAACCACAACAAAGGAACCGATTATGGCGTCACGTCCCCCTAAAGTACCCTCAGCCCCGCCCCCTCCGATAGCTAGTTCAATCACGTCTCCTCCAATTCATGAATGAAACTTTGCTTACTGTACTAGGACGGGGACTCCTGGTACCGTGAACTGCCGAAACATTCAGTACCGGGCATGCAATTCCTGCTGTACAGTGCTCTCACAGGTCGAGAGGGAGATTGTTGATTCAGACTCATTCGCTCTTTGTCACAAGGCTCCAGAAAATTTTGCAAAGACAAAATATGTTTTTTTCTTTTGTTTATTTCTATTGTTTATTAAAATAATAATAAAAAATTGTAAGATAATCTCATACATAAGTATTTCATTTCTGTCATTATAAACATATTTGTCAATCTTTGTCATGTTTTAATAGTTTCACAAATCGATGGACTGTGCATGTCCAATAAATAACTAATATCGCTTCTGTTCAAATCTAGTAAAAAATAAATATATATATATAGTAACACAGCAGGGAGGGGGTTATTATCCTCCCTGCATAAAACATGTGCAAATGCACATTGGTTTGATGTAATTGTTTTGTATTATTGTTTAATTATATTTGTTAATTGTTTTATTATTTAATTATCCCCTGCACCTGGTGATCATTGTAAATCAGAGCCAGGTGCAGGGTATTTAAAGAGAGCAGCCAGTCTGTTCTAGGCTGCTGTGTGGTGTGTATAGGAGCCTGCTTGTTTGTGTGCACACGTGTAGAAAAAGAAGAAAAGGTAATGTAAACCTGTGTGGTTTTGGTTTGTTTCAATGTTTTGTGTCACAGGTAAACAGCTTAGCTGTCCTGTTTTTTAGGTAGGTTCAGTGTTGTGTTTAATTAGTGCTCAAGAAAGAGCTAAGTGTTTGTTTTGTTGATTTTGGTTTTTGTGACTATTAAAAAAATAGCACAACAGTGCTTTTAAAAATCAAGTTTTGTGTGTGGCTGGGTCATTTTAAAGTGCTGAAAAAGAACCTGAAGGACTAATACTTCACTATAAATATATATATAATATAATTTAATATAGTCTTTAAATCTAAATAAATATGTAAATTTGGTAAATAGTAACCTAGGTTAGCAACACTAAAATCAAAAGAAAAAAATCAGTACATTTTTTGCCAGGAAAAGTTTGTCTTCAAATGCTTCTAAACAGTAAACTTCACTTTTTGTTTAAACATCCCAACAAGTACACACTTGACCACGAATTGTTATAAATTACACAACCTGATTTTGTCTAATCCACTAATACCTTAGTGACTGGTGTGTTTTTTGTTTTTGTTTTTGTAACTTTACTAGATTGTTGCATTTGAATACCAGGTTCAAGTATTAAGAAAGCAGTATTTGCTCATTTACAAAAAAATGTAACTACCTTGTTTAAAAGATTAGTCTGTGCCTTGCCAGAGGCTCTCAGGTAGCTGTTTCTGGCATTCTTTGTAACCAATAGAAGTTCAGCTTCTTCCACAGCTAGCCAATCAGAAGTGATAGGGGTGGGACGTAAAAACTTTTCAAAAAGTTTGTGCTTCATTGCTAGACTTTCGCAATTCAGTTTTCAGAAACCTGTGTGGCTCTAGAAACATACCCGGAGTGTTTTTCTAGCAACAGAACGAACATAGGAAAACTAAATAAATAAAAACTATTTGTCCAATGGGCAAAGTATAAGGGCAAAACTTGTCCCTCACACAAATCTTGTTTTCCCGAGTACCAGGCGATCCCAATTGCACACCCCTGAGGTGATTTCTGCAAGAGACGGATAAGCAGCATAATCGCAAAAAAAAACAACTTTGCATCATACCAATTTTAAAATCCATTAGGTTTCCACTGTATACAGTAGGCATGGCTCCGCTGTATGAAACAGGCTAGTTGTAAGATTGTAATTTTTTTTATATACCTTACACAGAAAAGCCCAAAGCTGTTAAACGATTTAATTCATAACACATCTTTGTTTCTTTATCCAACGATATGAAGACATTTTAATCTTTCAGTTTTCACCTTTTAATTTCTACTGTATCCTATCACAGCTGGTGGAAGAAGTGTTAAAAAGAGTCTACCAATTGCGTTGGGACACCCGTTGGATTATAATTAGGCTTGCTACTTTTCAATCTTAATCAGTAAAGTTTGTTAAACGTCGAATATCTCAAATATGTGTTTAACTGAAATAAATGTACATAGGATAAACGTAGGTAAAACCACTTGCTGTTTTTTAGTTTCTTGCCAAAAATAGTAATTTAGAAATCATCTCTAGTTTGTGTAGTTTTTATACTTGCTGTCTGTCCCATCTCCGTTCCGCTCTGAATGGCTAGGGGTCGCTGTCAGACATCTCAGTGGTCCCTTAGTAGGCTACTGTAGGTTCACTGTGACAGAGACAGAATGATTCTTGGTGATAAATCTCTCTCCCGACTTGTGAGGTTGCTGTGTATATGTTTATTATTAAGCAGACGCCTTTATCCAAGGCGACTTACAGAGACTAGGGTGTGTGAACTATGCATCAGCTGCAGAGTCACTTACAATTACATCTAACCCGAAAGACGGAGCACAAGGAGGTTAAGTGACTTGCCACACAATGAGTCAGTGGCTGAGGTGGGATTTGAACCGGTGACTTCCTGGTTACAAACCCTTTTCTTTAACCACTGGACCACACAGCCTCCTATGGATGTAAAGGGAACAGAGTGCCCTGGACTGGATGGCCAGACAATTCATTCCCAGGGTTAGAAGGAAGTCGGTCATCTAGAAAGGTGGCGGAGCTATGATACACTAAATCATCGACCTGGAAGGGAAATGACGTGGCAGCCGCAGTTTGGAGGAGTGGTTGCACTAATTAACCAAGGGGTCATGATTGACGGTACAAAAGGGGGCATATCAAAGTGATCTGTTCCTTTGTATGGTTAAATGCTGAACTGGAAGGAAAACCTGTATTGTTATCGTGAGTGTTTTGTTTGTCATTTGTTATTATTAGATGGCTAACACGATCCGGAGCTGTCGCCAAAGGCCAGCACTTACCCAGCCAACACTATTGCTTCACGAATAACTGTATTTACACCACGAGCACTATCTCACTCACTGTGGACTTGTGTTTTGTGTTATGTGTTGGTGTTTAGGAACGGAACTGTTATTATTTCGGGACCAGCCCGTGGATTAAAACACAGCAATACACGTCATTGTATTGTCTGTTAGCATTATTTATTGTTTCCTGTATTTGTGTCATCAGACCATTGGATTTTCAAATAAAATATCATTGCACCTGGATTATCGTTGTCTGTCTGTTAACCACTTTGTCACACAGTGTCATGGTCATTTCATCCTGTTCTGACAGTTCTCGTTGAATGAAGCAGCGCTAGAATGCTCTCATTCGTTTAAATGACTGGCAATCTGCACTGACTGTGCACTTTCATTTGCTAGCTACAGCACCTGACTTTCAAAGCGCCTATTTTGAAATTAGCGGGTTATGGTGCAGGTAAGCTTTTGCTATAGGTATACAGTGACTGTTACTAATTACTAGTATTTGAAAATGGGGCGCAAGAGGAAAACACTTAATGAGTATTATGCACAATACCCTGACCGCGGCAGGATGAAGCGGGCCTGTCTGCCTTGCCTTCCAGTGAGTCCAGCTGTGCTGAAGCAGGAGAAGGGCAGAGCTCAGACTCTGAATAATAAGTGCAAGTTAGTTCTATTCAACTATCTAATGTTTTGTTCTGTGCATATTATTTTTACTCGTAAATTTTTGCTATAAAAGTCTGTGTAATACACTTGTATATTCTACGTTTTCTACGGTTTATTTGAGGCAATTTTTAAATTTGTATAGGATCTTGTGTAGCTCCACTGTGACCAAACGTTATTTCAATTAGAATATCGGTAACTATAGTTTTGTTGCATGTTGAATATGATAAAGGGGTTTCACTAAATGAGTCGTTTCTCAATGGCATAAAAAGCCTTTTTTTAAAAAAAACATAAAGGTCGATTTCACTCATTCTCTGCTTGAATTGAAAAATTAAGATCGAAAAAACACAGTAAATTATTTCTAAAATAAACGTTGATATTAATCGTCGATTTGGCAAAACAAAAAATTAATTGAATAGCAGCAAGCCTAATTATAACTTCTTTCTTATGATGAAAAAATTAAGTGCCAAACAATGGGAATGTATTATTATTATTATTATTATTATTATTATTATTATAACTGACTTAACTGTGCCACCTTGTATAAGTGGCAACAATTTAGTTTAGGTGATTACTGATTATAAACATGTTATTCATTATAGAATATGATTAGAAATGATTAGACTATTATTATACACTTCTGCCATAGGCTGTTGTTCCTGTCTGTCTTTATGTGTCTGTCTCACCAGCTGTATAGGGCTGCTTTGCTTTTGCAATGCAGTTATTATATACTTTTGCCATTATTTATTTATTTTTGTTGCTATTGTTTAAAATCACTTATAATGGATACCTAAAATAAAGTGTTACCATATACGTTTTTTTAAAACTTCAAGTGCTGTAAACATTAGTTAGTATGTGCATTATGAATCAGTTGGTATTTAATTTAATTAAACATAACATTTCATGAAGGTTAATTGTTTACAATGTACCTCCAGATAATCAGCTTTTCTGAGTTATGTTTAGAAGCTGCCCTGATTACAGAAACAGGAAGTATGTTATTAAGTATGGTAAATAGTAATCCAGCTAGGCAAATTCTATTCTCTGAATAGTTTTAGTTCCAAATTCCCCCTTTATCATGCTGTAAACTGACAGATATCACTTAAAATGGAAAGGAACCTGTTAAAATCTTGTTAACAGCATTGACATTTCCTGCCTGTTCCATTATTTTCAATGTATGCAGTTTTTTGGACCAATCAATGATCATGAGAAAGCGTCTTCTGACAATCTCAATTAGATAACTACGCATTTTACGAAGGCTAATTTCTTTGCTGATCTTGGCTGGAGTTTTATTTTTTTGAGTCAACAGTATAGGCTGAGACATGGCTCAAGCTGTAATACAATTAAATTGTATTCCTGTTCTGATCAAATTAAATGTTGTCACTTCTTTACTTAGAAAAAGAATACCATTTAATCTTCCTTAATATAAACAGAAGCATTAGCCTATGTATAATGCGTAGAGAAGATTTCAGATTGTCAGGAGAGGCTTTCTCATTATCATTGATTGGTATCACTGAAAAACTGCATAGATAAGGCAGGAAAAGTCATCATATAACACCGTGTAACAATTTTTTTTTTTTTTTTTGTTCCTGGGTAGTAAGTGTTATTTCCTAATTGCTTATGCCTCAAAAGTATAGAAAATGGCTATTATTCCCCACAAACTTTGCTTTTGTGACCAGGACAGTGATATTTTGAAATTTACCTATTTTCCAGAACATTCCAGATAGATTCAGTGCTGAGTAAACTTGGAGTAACTTCTAGAACTTTCTAGAACTTTCCAGTAATATAAATAGTAGTATAAATACAGGGGCCTTCAGTTTAGTTCCAGCTGCCTAAGTGGATACATATCTGCATTTTTCTGAGATGGCATCAAGAGGCTGCAAGCATCCGGCAGACGCATTTTGAGACTTCAAAATGGTGGCATTCCTGATGAGTCTCCAAGGCGGTTTTACCAAGTTTCCCTGCTATCTTTGCCTTTGGGACAGCAGGGACACCAAGGCGCACTACCACAGACGGGACTGGCCACAGCGGACCGAGTTCTCTGTGGGGAGGAACAACGTCAAGTGGGAGCCACTGGTGGACCCCTGGAAGGTGCTGATGCCACCACTGCACATCAAATTGGGCCTTATGAAACAATTTGTCAGAGCTCTAGATAAGGAGTCGGCAGCCTTCAAGTACCTTCAAGACTTTTTCCCTAAGCTGTCTGAGGCAAAGGTCAAAGCCGATGTCTTCGTCGGACCACAGATAAAGAAGATCCTGGAGTGCAATGAATTCCCCAAGAAGCTCACTAGTAAGGAGAAAGCGGCTTGGAACAGCTTTGTCGCAGTGGTTCGGGGCTTCCTGGGCAATCACAAGGCCGAAAACTATGTGGAGCTGGTTGAGACTCTGGTGAAGAACTACGGCACAATGGGCTGTAGGATGTCCCTCAAAGTCCATATCCTTGATGCTCATCTTGATAAATTCAAGGAGAACATGGGAGCGTACTCGGAGGAGCAAGGCGAGCTCTTCCACCAGGATATACTGGACCTTGAACGCCGCTACCAAGGACAGTATAACGAGAACATGATGGGAGACTACATTTGGGGGCTGATTCGTGAAAGTGAAAGTGTAAATCTCGAAAAACTACTCACTTCTAAATCTTTTGTAGTCATTTTTGTATTACTTTAGTATAAATACATGTTAATTTGGATTCATATGTTGTTTTTTTCTGACTATGTGAATGAAAAGACACATTCGCCCGTTTTCTCATTGGAAATAGGTAAATTTCAAAATATCACTGTCCTGGTCACAAAAGCAAAGTTTGTGGGGAATAATAGCCATTTTCTATACTTTTGAGGCATAAGCAATTAGGAAATAACACTTACTACCCAGGAACAAAAATTGTGTTACATAGTGTAATTAACACATTTCAAACAGGTTCCTTTCTGTTTTAAGTGATATCTGTCAGCTTAAAGCATGTTAAAAAGGACATTTGGAAATAAAACTATTTGGAGAAACTTAAAGGGATCAATCCTACCCCCAGCCCCCCAGTAATTTGAGCCCTGACTTTTGCCTCATTTGTTGAAGGAAAAACATATGTTTTTATTAATGTGTTGTTTTTCTTCTATTAACACTAGAAGCCCCTGGCGGTCATTTTGGTGTTTTTTGATTTTAAAATGTAATTTTCTCCAGTCGTGTAACACATATGAGGCTGTGCGTTCGTGTACCTTTCTGTCCGTATGTATTAAATATTCTCACAAAGCATGAAACGCAGGAGTGCAGAAATAAAGGAGATATATTACATTATACCTAAAAGCCCCGGGAGCAGTCACATTGACGGCCACGCAGAAAACAATTGTATTGTGATTATACAGAACGGTATTCTATTTTATTATTTTTATTTACCAGTCAATGTGTTTAGCTGTAATCAGATTAGTCTCTACTCTCTGTCTGAGTGAATGACTGACAGTCTATTGTTTTCAATCCGTCTTTTAAAGGCTGGCGCCTGCTTGCCAGCTGCGCTGCTTTGGTCAGTCAATTAGCAACAGGACTAGTGAAAATAAATACCAGAGACCGTGGAGTTTTACAACGCAACAAAATATGGAGTTGATGTTTTGGATCAGATGGCATGGAAGTATTCTATGAAAGCTGGCTCCCGACGGTGGTCTGTTTAGGTGTTTTACAATGTATTGGACCTAGCAGCCATCAACTCCTGGGTACTTTACAAAGAATGCATGGAGAAGAATTTACCAAGGAGAGAATATATTTTACAGTTAGCACAGCAACGTCGCAAGAAGCATTTGGAACAGAGGAAGACTGCCAAGCGTTTACCCACAGCTGAAGCTGGCAACCCCACTGAGAGCCGCCAATGCCAGGTTGGCAAGTGCAATAAAAATAAAACTTTGGACAGCTGTGCCCTGTGCAGAATGGTGGTGTGGAGAAGCGCATTATCTGTGTTGATTGTGAACAGCCTTAGACTCAAGGTAAAGGAATACCCTTTTGTCGAAAAAAGAAAAATAAATTAGACTTTTTTTTATAACTTCTTGCGCTGTGCACTTATGTAAAATGTTTTTTTCTAAGTTTATTTATCTATGTTGTTCAGTTGCTTTTGCTTACCTGATATTAAACTGATTGCTGTTGAAAAGTTAAAAATGTATTGCTATCGTTTCAGTCAAAATGTATCGCTATTGTTTATTTACATTTTCATGTTTTGATTTGTAAAATAAATGTATAATATATATATGTGTGAAGACTTATGCAATCAAGACTTTTTGGTTTTTTATTTTTAATTACTTTTTGAATATTTCTATAATTGATCTTTCACGTTGAAAGTGTAGATGATGTTGTGCAGATCAGTGAAACAAACTCCTACTTTAATACATTTTGAATTATATTTTTTAGGCAGCAAAATGTGAAAAATGTTCAAGGGTGTGAAGACTTTTTCAAGGCACTGTACCTAGAACAACCATGACCGGTTAATTTGGCCGGCGGATTTATAACAACATAAATAATATAACAAAAGGACAAACAATTGAATATAAGTCATAGTTTTATTCAGGAACGTCATATAAAGCATCTACACATCCGAAACATTGTAAATAAAAGGACATTTGAACAGAAATGTGTTTATATACAGACATATTACAAACCTCAAAAAACGGTAAAAAATGAAATAAACAAATATTTGAAAATAAATTTGTGTATTTACAGCTATATCAGGTACATACAAAACTGTGCAACTGAAATTTTAAAATAAATGGGTTTATAACTGAAGCTATGTGTTTATATACAGACATACTATAATCGAAATTACATGAATAAACATTTGAACAGCATGGGCTTCATTTACAATAGTTTACAAAGTCAAATTTGTGTATATACAGTTATATAATGTACATACAAAACTGTATAAACTGAAATGATGACCCAGGTTTCCAAATGCTCCACGGGCATATACAATGTAAGCTTCTAATTCCTCCAAGGCCATTGACCAGGGATCATCGCAGTGTCACTGCTGTAAACCAAGTCTGCTTTAGAGCCAGATTTGTCATTGTCCTTTGCTGCATCAGAATTTTTGTTTGGTAAAATTAGCAGTAATTCCAAACACTGCTTTGCTGTACTTTGTCTTCCGCGATCCATTTTCAGTGTGTATTGGGGTGTGATACAGAGAGAAAGGATCGATGCTGTAAATCTCCCTCCCGATTAGAAAGGGCGCTGTGTAAGGGGGAAGGTATGCTGCCTCCTAGATCTACCACCTCGGTGGTAGGTGGAAACCGGAAGGTGACCAATTAGGAGGGGCGCGTAGCTGCAAGTACTCAGGACGATTCCATTGCAGTCAGCTGCGGGGCAGCCCTCTATTGGAGAAACCATGGCGATGCGTTGACTGCAGGGAGGAGTTTGCTGGGTACAAAGGGGAAGCAGCTACGCCAAAACCTCCCCTTGCACTGATAATGTAAAACAGACGGCCGGAGCCTGTATTGTTTTTACTGTTTTTGGATTAAGTGTGTTTTGTGTTGCAGAGGAGGAGTGAGTCGCGGACCGGCAATATATATAGAGCACGTCCCTGCACTGCACAGCACCGCACCACTCACGGCACCACGCTTCTCAGGACCAAGAGCACTGCGTGCATGGAGAACGTGGGGACGGACAAAGTCCCGTTTTTGTTTACATTTTGTTTTTTACTAAGAGAGCTGCCGTGTACCCCCCAATACCATCGCTGGTAAAGGGGTGGACTTATTTGTGTTATTGTTATTATTTTTGTTATTATTAAAAACACGCAGACTGTTTTGGGAGAAAGATTGTGTGGACCTGATTTATTCACTGCACCTGACGACATAGGGTAACAATGAATTTCTTAGAAAAACGAGTGACTTACAGTAACCAGACTGCAGACAGACAGCCTGGCACCGTGAGCTGTCAAGGCTGATTAATGAGCTATCAGGAGGATCATTGAGGGAACCAACACCCAGTACCTAACTGTGTTACGGACAACCTCTAGACAGAGGCGCCAACTTCCGGGACTTACCTGAGCACCTGCTACTACTTGTTTAGCTTAGTCAGGGCGGAAGAAGTGAGTTAGTTGAACTTGCCCGCAAAGGGCGTGTTGATAACATAAGAACGACAATCAATTGTAAATATTGTAAATAAAAGTTATTCACCTTGTAATCCAGTGTATACGTCGCTATCTGTCAAAAAAAGGTACACCCGAGAGGCGCAACACCACCCACTCTTGTTACAGTGGATAAATGTATTTGATTTATGAAGTATTTAAAATTTGACATGCCACTAAGCATATCATCAAAATAGGATCTACTTATTAATATAAATTATACTTACAAAATTCATTTTAAATTATTTATTGTTCGTTAATATATCTGATCAACTTATTTCCTAGACTCGATCTACTTATTTCCCAGCCTAAGCTCGTGGACATTAGAAACAATGGAACCTCCCCTTTAAATTCTAGAGCTTGATCAACTTATTTCCCAGTCAACTTATTTCCTACGACACCGGTATAGGGCCAGAAAGTGGTACATCATCAATATGTGGTACGTGTACCCATTTAAAGCCAGAAAATGGTACGCAGTCAATGCTGTGATTGACTATTGCAAAAATCATTAAGCACAAGACAAACTAGTTCAACCACAAAAATTGTTTACAATTTTAGCCCAGTTTATTGCTCATTATTATTATTATTATTATTATTATTATTGCTCATCAGTTAAAGTCCCATACATTTGCTGAATTGTGAATTAAATTATATTAAAAAGAACTTAAAGGGCCAAACTCAGTACATCGTACCCCTTTCAGATGCGCATTTCCTTGTATTCTGAGTTAAAATTATTTGCACAGCCCAGGCAAGTTTTAATGCATGCCATAAAATAACACCACACAGGTAGTAGAAATGCATAGTTGCATTAATATTATAATAAGGACGCTGTAGATCATTTCAGATTCTTGCTGGACTGATCATCTCCTGCACGCTTAAAAAAAAATGGAGTGTTTTGTGGTGTATTTATACTTGTAAGCACTTTTAATACAGCCCTGCTCTACTGGTGCAGCCTGCCAAACCATGTGCAGTTTAGCAGCGGTCTGACAAAATGCACGATTGTCTTTAAAGCTTAGTCTTTAAGTCCTCAGCACTCTCTGCTGTTTAGTTTAATGTATTTTCTGCTCTCTTTTGCTATCTGGTGGCAAGACTATTGAAGTGATGATTCAATGTTAGTAATAAAAAACAGGACTGCACAGCTACGAAATGTTTACGTACTATGCTTCTTGCTGTTTGTTATTAGAGTCATTTCATTAATATTTCATATTTCTAGTTCAGTAAGCGCAATAACCACAATTGACTCAAGCTCCTATTTTGTGAGTGTTTGCATGCAAATTAGAGAAAATATTTAGATCTTGCAGAAAGACCCCTCAGATGATTAGCCTAAAATGGGGAATCAACCAAGCAATGTGTTGAGTGTTTGGAGTATAGAAACTGAAACACAACACCACAAAAGTAAATAAAGGAGTGGATTTCATACTGAAAAATGTTGTCTTGGCCACAGGTGTGTAAATGCCAACTCCTAAAAAAAATATGCCTTTGTCTTAGTTTTAAGAAAAGATATTTTTTTGAAAGACACACACATGAAGAATGAGTAGGTGCATAGGTGCCGACTACGGGGGGGGGGGGGGGGGGGGGGCTTGGGGTCCCCAGCCCCCACCCCCCACCGGAATTTTAAAAAAGGGGCTCAGCCCCCCCTGGGATTTTGATAGGATGTTGATGAACTTGTAATGAGTGGGACACTAGGACCACGCGGAATGCAGGTTGTAGCTCCCTTTTTGCAATCACTAATTAAGAAGCTATAAAAATGGAAACGCTAGCCCGTTCATCCGAACAGCTGGGGAACATAGCAATGGTCTGTATTAATTAGCGTTCAGATGTTTACAAAAACAGCAATACACATACATGTATTGGATTTAAAAATTAGTATTTTTCTGATAGCCTCTATAACGTCACTCTGCAAAGTACATCTGACAGCAGTACTGAAGTGTTATTTACAAGCATAAATGTAAAACTGAGTCAAACAAGTAAAGCACTGCTGTTTTATTTGTATACACATGCATATCAATTCATTGCTTTCACATTTTTTTTTTAAATGTTTAAAAAAAGGAAAAACTATAAACTGAATTCAGTACTGAAAACAAGTTTCAATACTATTCTCAAAACAGCAGGCTGTATTCCAGAGTGCTGTTGGTCCTAGTTTTGCGCTTACATTTGTGTGGATATTTCCCCCAAAACAACAACGAAGATTGACAGTTTATGACGTTTGAAATTAAATCAGCGATAATACAGTATCACGTCTTTCTGAACAGCTTCTGTACAAGTTTAAATTCCAAATTAAGTTAACTTGTGCTTCTTCTCAATAAATGAATTTATCTCTTCATACAACGTAAAACGTTTTAAGTGAATAAAAAAAAAGAAAAACTATATTGTGAAAAGTGTTGAATTTGAATCAAGGGAAGTAATGTTAAAACTTTACAATGCATTAGTAAGACCTCATCTAGAATGTTGTGTTCAGTTCTGGTCACCTCACTACAAAAAGGATATTGCTGCTCTAGAAAGAGTGCAATGGAGAGCGACCAAAATTTACCCCAGGTTTAAAAGGCATGTCATATGCAGACAGGCTAAAATAATTGAACCTATTCAGTCTTGAACAAAGATGACTATGCGGTGATTTGATTCAAGCATTCAAAATTCTATAAGGTATTGACAGTGCCGACCCAGGGGACTTTGTCGATCTGAAAAAAGAAACAAGGACCAGGGGTCACAAATGGAGATTAGATAAAGGGGCATTCAGAACAGAAAATAGGAGGCACTTTTTTACACAGAGAATTGTGAGGGTCTGGAACCAACTCCCAAGTAATGTTGTTGAAGCTGACACAAAGATATTAAACAGCAGCAACACAATTGTTGTAGTTTA
The DNA here is from genome assembly GCF_902713425.1 of Acipenser ruthenus. NCBI lineage: Eukaryota > Metazoa > Chordata > Actinopteri > Acipenseriformes > Acipenseridae > Acipenser > Acipenser ruthenus. Next base: position 41,315,726 of record NC_081193.1, on the reverse strand, counting down.
CAGTAAAACTACTTTGTACACTTTTATTATTCTTTACAAGTAGAATATAATAATAAAATAGCAGCGCAGCATTTGGGGGGGGGGGGGGGGTTGACGACTACCCCCCCCCCCCCCCCCCCCCGGAATTTCAAAACTCGGCACCTATGAGTAGGTGTACAACAAGACTAAAAGAAGACTATATAAAGTGATACCCGCGCGAATACAACATGAAGAAACACTTCAAAGAAGATGAACTTAGACATATCTTGCCTAACAAGACAGGAAGATTATATTACAAAAGATAACGTCGCTTTTGCTTGCCACTGTCGGGTAAGAAGGAATGTTATGTACTTCTGCACAAAGGATTTCCTGCAGTATAGGTCTAAAGCAGTACTTACTCTGTAAAGGGTTTTTATCATTTTAAGGCTTAACCAGTTGTCTTCACTTGCAGAAATGTAAGTCATACTTGTGCGATATATTATTAATTATGTTGTATATAAGACTTTGAGGAAATACACAAGAAATATGGAACTTTAAATGGCATGTCAGGTGCTTAAGTAAGCTGCATGTGTTGAATCCAGTGGCGGGGTGTTCCCTCTGTGAAGGTTAATGACAAGCCTATTGAAAGGCTGAATCAGCTTGAACGCAGTCAAGAGTGGACTATTGACAGTTCCAGTTGGCCACGTTTAATAGTCTGTATTAGGCAGAAAATTAGAAACACTGCTTGATACAGTAGGTTGAATACTGCTTGGGTGCAGTTAGCAATCCAAAACTCAAGAAACATTCCATATGATTATTAGGTTATTGTATGGGACCCTTGATCTATGACCTATCGCAATCGAAACTGGACTAGTATAAGGGAATGGACTTTTATTGGAAAGCTACAAGTGCTAAAAGGGTGTAGCAGTCATTTTATAAATACAATGCTAAAAAATAAAAAAGACATCAACAAAAATGCCTTTAAAAATGTTTTATAAAGATACTATGAATACTACTATAAATCTTATGATATTAGGTTAACAGCAATATCTCCATGGTTTCAAGACAATCTTGGCTGTCAATTATGTGTAGCTTTGCGATGGACCACAACCATAGACAAATATTTATTGGTCCCATTTCTTTTTTTCTGTCTGGTTCTGGGTGGTGTGGGGTTTGTGAAAAATGTATCTTGTGTGGCATGCTATTTTTTCTATGCATCAACCCCCCTATGCCAGCTTTGTTTGAAATGTCATCTCTCTTGACAGAGGAGGATTAGTAAATGTACAGTGACATTTCAGTCTGAACAAACGTATCTTTTACTTTAACCAATAGTGGCACAAAAGGACCAGAAGAGAAGGCAATTCCTTTGATCTTCTAAAACATTTGAAGATGAAGTGGAAGATTCTTCTCATGTAACAAAATGTAATCCAAAGTCATGCGGGTGAAGAAGAAACAACAGAGTTGTAAAGACAAACACGGTTTATTTTAAAACATATAAATCATAAACAACAAAGTGCTGATTCATTCAACAAGAGCATAGCATTAATAGGCTAATTGCCTTGCTTTAAATAGGATGAAGACATGTGACGAATAACTACAATACAGTACAATATAATATGTATGATTTAATAATAAAAAAAAAGTAATTTACATTACCTAGCATGTAAAATAAAGAAATAAATACACACAAATGCAGTGATAAAAATAGAAATCAATTGACAAAAATTTTGACTAGCGCCTCCTCTTCACTTCTGGATCACATTGTATATAATGTAGATACAAAATATAGTTATATAAAATGTAAACTGTTTCAATGCACCAGGTATTTAATGCACTGCATTTCATAGGTTTCCCAACCACTAAAAGGAGGGTATTGTTAACCAAGTCTCCGTTAGATAGAAGTATGATCAAAGTTTTCAGTTCATTTTTTCAAACAGCTGAAATGGAAAAACAAATATTTCTCTATAGAAGGGGACCCACTGCTGTACCAGTTTCAGGCTCATTGCACATTGATAGGCCTTCAAATCTGCATAAGAATGTTGGCTTGGCTGGTATGCTGCTGAACATGAGGGCTGTATGGCTCTGGCACAAGACACACAGTGCACCCAGTGTATTGTGTTTTTGCTTGAATATGGGTTCCCTCCTGCTGGTTAGTGGTTCCGTTGAAACCATGAATGTGATTCCAACAGCCAAGCTCAGTCTGAATATGATACCCTTTTAGCATTTATTTGAATGCAGTCTGCAAGCCATAAACATGGATCATTTCACCCCTAGAAACTGTTTAATATTTGCTTAGCAACCTGAGCTCATTTCATTGTGAACCACAATATAAGCATATTCTATCTTTTAATACAAATGATTAGATGTAATATGATATTAATCTTTTTTCAAGGATCAAATTCTAAGGATAATGGTTTTATTTATTTCAGAGGATGGCATCCTATGTGATAAAAACTGAAATGTAAATGTTGGGACTCCTTTGCTCAGGCATGGAATCCAAATAATTATAAAACAGTAATAATAAGAATGCGCATATATATATATATATATATATATATATATATATATATATATATATATATATATATACAGTGCCTATAGAAAGTCTACACCCCCTTTCAAAATGTTCACCTTTTGTTGCCTTATAGCCTGGAATTAAAATGCATTAAAATATTTTCTTTTTTCATTGATCTACACATCCTACTCCACAACTTCCAAGTGAAAAAAATATTCTAGAAATTTGTAGAAAATTTATTAAAAATAAAAACTGAAATAGCTTGGTTGGATAAGTGCCCGCCCCCCTTGTAATAGCAATCCTAAATTCGCTCAGGTGTAACCAATCGCCTTCAAAATCACACACCAAGTTAAGTGGCCTCCACCTGTGTTAAATTGTAGTGATTCACATGATTTCAGGATAAATTCAGCAGTTCCTGTAGGTTCCCTCTGCTGGGTAGTGCTTTTCAAAGCAAAAACTCAATAATGAGCACCAAGGAGCTTTCAAAAGAACTCCGGGAAAAAGTTGTTGAAAAGCACAGATCAGGGGATGGGTATGAAAAAATATCAAAGGCCTTGAATATCCCTTGAAGCACGGTCAAGACGATTATTAAGAAGTGGAAGGTGTATGGCACCACCAAGACCCTGCCTAGATCAGGCCGTCCCTCCAAACTGGATGACCGAGCAAGAAGGAGACTGATCAGAGAGGCTACCAAGAGGTCAATGGCAACTTTGCAAGAACTACAGACTTTTAGGGCCAAGACTGGTCAAAGTGTGCATCTGACAACAATATCCCAAGCACTCCACAAATCTGGCCTGTATTTTACTCAAGAAAGCCCAGCTTGAATCCCGTTTGAAGTATGCAAAAAAACACCCAGGAGATTCTGTAGCCATGTGGCAAAAAGTTTTGTGGTCTGACGAAACTAAAATTGAACTTTTTGGCCTAAATTCAAAGCGTTATGTTTGGCATAAACCCAACACAGCTAATCACCCAAAGAACAGCATCATGTTATGGGGATGTTTCTCATTGGCAGGGACTGGGGCACTTGTCAGGATAGAAGGGAAAATGAATGGAGCAAAGTACAGAAAAGTCATTGAGGAAAACCTGCTGCCCTCTGCAAGAAAGTTCACCTTTTAGCATGACCACGACCCAAAGCGTACAGCCAAATCTACACTGGAGTGGCTAAGGAACAAAAAGGTAAATGTCCTTGAGTGGCCCAGTCAGAGCCCCGACTTAAATCCAATCGAAAACACACACACACACACATATATATCCGGACCCTACAGCGTGTCTATTACAGCGAACCCACCACTGCGCGACCCAGTACAGCATAACACCATGCATAACTTTGTATAACTCTGTTCCATTATTTTTATTAATGTATTTTTTTTTTAAGTTTTATTTTCCAACCAAGCAGATATTAGTGTGACACTGGAACTACTTTTTGTTAGAGAGGGAAGCAGAATGTCGTTTCACTTTGTTTTGATTTTATTTATTTTGGTACTGTATGCCAAATAATAATAAAAAAGGTGCTTTGAACATGAATTGCTTCTGAAGTGTCCTTTATGGGAACTCTGCATGGAAAATAGTCTTTACTGAAGAAGAGCAACATTTAGGTTATGTGTAAAAAAAATAAAAAATAATAACAATAAAACAATAAAATAAAAACAAACTACTTCACAATAACTTAACACTAGAAGGACCGGAGATATACTCATACCTAGAAGCCCTGCAGCAGTCTTCCTGACGGCTGTATTTAAAACACTGTAAATAGTATAACACAAGGAGAAACAGTCGGAAGTAATTTGTTTTTGTTTTTTTATTGAGTATGTCACATAAACATCTGAACAACCGAAACATATTATATATACATATGAACATTTATTTTACAAATCAAAACAAGAAAATGTCAATAAATAAACATCTGAACAGATCGGTTTACAACATACATATCTATAAAACTGAAACGATAGCAATACATTTTTAACTTTTCAACAGCAATCGGTTTATTATCAGATGAGCAAAAGCAACTGAACAACGTAGATAAATAAACTTAGAAGAAAACATTTTACAGAAGCGCACAGCACAAGCAGTTATAAAAAGTCTAGTTTATTTTTCTTTTTTTCGACAAAAGGGTATTCCTTTATCTTGAGTCTAAGGCTGTTCACAATCAACACAGATAATGCGCTTCTCCACACCGCCTTTCTGCACAGGGCACAGCTGTTCGAAGTTTTATTTTTATTGCACTTGCCAACCTGACGTTGGCGTCTCTTACACGCTTGGCAGTCTCCCTCTGTTCCAAATGTTTCTTGCAAAGTTGTGCTAACTGTAAAATATATTCTCTCCTTGGTGAATTCTTCTCTGTTCATTCTTTGTAAAGTACCACCCAGGAGTTGATGGCTGCTAGGTCCAATACATTGTAAAACACCTGAACAGGCCACCGTCGGGAGCCAGCTTCACAGTATACTTCTGTGCCATCTGATCCAAAACATCAACTCCATATTTTGTTGCGTTGTAAAACTCCACGGTCTCTCATATTTATTTTCACAAGTCCCGATGCTAATTGACTGACCATAGCAGCTCAGCTGGCAAGCAGGCACCAGCCTTTCAAAAGGCTGATTGAAAAACAATAGACTGTCAGTCATTCACTCAGGCAGAGAGTAGACACTAATCTAATTACAGCTATACAACAATACAATTGTTTTCTGTGTGGCCTTCAATGTGACTGCTCCCGGGACTTTTAGGTATAATGTAATATATCTCCTTTATTTCTGCACTCCCGCGTTTTATGCTTTGTGAGAATATTTAATAAATACGGACAGAAAGGTACATGAACGCACAGCCCCATATGTGTTACACAACTGGAGAAAATTACATTTTAAAACCAAAAAACGCCAAAATGACTGCCGCGGGGCTTCTAGTGTTAAGACTCTGAATGCATCTCAGGCAGGCAGCAAGTATAGCTACAAAGTTGTGCGCGGTGATGCACAGTAACGGGGCTCACGGTGGAGGTCTGTCACTGTAAAGGTGTCCCGCGGTGGTGGGGTTGCGCTGCATTGGGTGATGCGGTTGTGGGGTTGCGCTGTATTGGGTCACGCGGTGGTGGGGTTGTGCTAAAACACACTGTACTGTGCTGATGTGATTATGGGGTTTACTGCAATACGAGATTTCCTTATGTCAGCTTTTAGCATTTAGTATTGCCATTTCACCGGTATTGTGAAGGTAGGATTAAACGTACTGTGCATTGAAATTCGTAGTTTATACTGCTTAAAGAGGTTTTTTTTTAACTATGTTTCAGCTTTATACTTATAATCACTTGTGCCACATTCGTTCCTAGAAAGTACCTGTGGCCCCCCCCCCCCCAAACCAACAATTTTTTTTTTTTTATAAATTTAGTCGTTGCCAATTAGTTTTTTTATTATTTTCTCCCCAATTTGAAATACCCAATTATTTTTTAGGCTCAGCTCACCGCTACCACCCCTGCGCTGACTCGGGAGGGGCAAAGATGAACACACGCTGTCCTCGGAAGCGTGTGCCGTCAGCCGCCCGCTTCTTTACACATTGCGAACTCACCGTGCAGCCACCTCAGAGCTACAGCGTCGGAGGACAACGCAGCTCTGGGCAGCTTACAGGCAAGCCCGCAGGCGCCCGGCCAGACTACAGGGGTCGCTGGTGCGCGGTGAGCTGAGGACACCCTGGCCGACCTAACCCTCCCTCCCCCCGGGCGACGCTCGGCCAATTGAGCGCCGCCCCCTGGAAGCTCCCGTCCACGGTCGGCTGTGGAATAGCCTGGACTCAAACTCACGACGTCCAGGCTATAGAGCGCATCCTGCACTCTAGCGAGTGCTTTTACTGGATGTGCCAATCGGGAGCCCCCCAAACCAACAAATTTTAACTTACTAGTATCTCTTTAAAAATATTTCTAAACAAAACCATCAGCATCAAATATGTATGTACACCTTTTGATTTAAAATGAACTTTGTTTACAGGTTGATGTTATATTATTTATATATTTAAAAAAATACATGCAACAAAACCCAATTAGATTTTTGCTTGGTGAAAAGGATAAATTCTGAGAGGCTGGTAGCAGGATAAAACTGATGACCGCAGCTCTCTATGTAGGCACAAATTTGCTTGCTCATCAGCATTACTGCTGTCTCTGTAGAAATGTGCTTTGACTTGCAGCCAAACCTTACAGTTTTATGTGAAATCTCTGTTGAATTGGCAGAGGTGACAAAGATAACATAGTTTCTAGTTTCACTCTTAAGAACAGAGTGAGTTGTAAGATAAACATTTTAATGATCTAAGCAGTGGCAAACCAAAATACTGCCATCCCTCTATTTTAATCTTGCTTTACAACTGGATTGATTTATCAATCCCCTTGTTACCATCTCTAAATACAATACAAATACAGGAACGAGGTCAATGAAAATAGTAGGTTTATACTTTTCAAGGCAGCAGAATTAAGGTCAGCAGCTGTTAAAATCATTAAAATAGACCTCATTGTTGGATGAATCCATTTCAAAAGTTAATCGGAACAGGAACCAGACAGTTTGAATAAATCACTTGTCACTCAGTGGGTTTACTGAGGATTTAAACATGATAGCTTGGAGGCTCGGATATCCTTTATTCCCTTAGATTTACAGTATGAGACCCAGATATGGGACCCATGACAAAAAAGACACCAACCCTAAGATTACATTTTTAATTATAGCAGGCCTGCAATATTAAAGAGAGCAGTCCATTTGCTGGTTCTTTTAGAACATAAGAACATAAGAACATAAGAAAGTTTACAAACGAGAGGAGGCCATTCGGCCCATCTTGCTTGTTTGGTTTTTAGTAGCTTATTGATCCCAGAATCTCATCAAGCAGCTTCTTGAAGGATCCCAGGGTGTCAGCTTCAACAACATTACTGGGGAGTTGGTTCCAGTCCCTTACAATTCTCTGTGTAAAAAAGTGCCTCCTATTTTCTATTCTGAATGCCCCTTTATCTAATCTCCATTTATGAAGTATGTAATGCTATCAACAAGATTTTGATGCCAAGACACCTTCACAAGTCAACCAATGCAGAGTCTGTAGAAATCACCACCCAGTTCAGCAGCAGATGGGGATACCCAAAAAATATTAATATTATTATTAATATTAGGCTAATTGAATCTGCAACCTCAAAAATGCACAAACACACATGTTTTCCAAATAATGCATAGCCCTTTAAGCAGTGCACACATGCAACTTGCAGAAAAAATGTGCAAAGTAAATTAAAAGCATAGTTACTATTTTACAGGCAAGTAGCTTAAATGTTTTCTGTATGTATACCAGTACCAGTACTACTTAAATTAAACCATACACCTAATCTCAAATAAAATAAAAAGGAAAATGAAATAAAAAAACACACACACATGAAAACCAGCTTTGTGAAAAGGATTAGGTTACCTTGGTGTAGAAATAGTAGGCTAAAGTGTTTATGAGACACACAAAACAGATGTTAACTGTATCAGAGACACCACGGGGTAGATGTAAGGATACGCACAAAGTGATTTGTAGGTGCAAAACCCCCATAATGCAGCCGTATATCTTGTTTAGCAGCCATAAAGTCTGATTTTAGCGGATGGCGTATGTAAAGAATGGTGTTCTGTACCTGCTATCAAATTTGCACTTTGCCATCGTTAATCCATTAAAATTTAATTGAAATGCATTCAAATGAAGAAAAGAGCATGCGATTGGGTGGGATCTGGATACTAAGCAGGTGCACACATTGTAATGTGATGTAAGGATTTTGTGCAAACCATTGTAGAAGCGAGTAATTAAGAGCTGTATAAAAGCACACACCTGCAGACCTGACATTGGCTTCAGGATGGCTGCTGTGGTACACTTCCTGATGCGGTGATACTTGGCTCTTGTTGAGGAGAGACAGGAACACATTCAGAGGAGAAGGGCAAGACAAAGAAGACCCTGCATATTCAATGCCAGGGTCACGTTTGTTTGGGATGCCGGAGGATGCGGTGCTAATGCGTTACCGTCTCACTCCGCAGGTCATCCTAGACCTAATAGCCGAATTGAGGGATGAGCTAGACCCCAGTGTCAATCTAGAGGCTGCTATCCCTGCACATGTGAAAGTGCTGTGTTCTCTGCACTGCTTAGCCTCTGGTTCCTTTCAGACCACAGTTTCCATGTATGTTAACCTGTAAGTGAGGTTTGGGGGGCAGGAGCTAGGGCTCTTCTAATTTTCTACTCCTGTCAATCATCATCTACTACCTATTTATAGCCTAATCACCCCTATCTCCCTTGTCAAGTGTTTTGCTTTTGCATACACCGCAACCCTTTCTTCATGCAAAAAAATTTAAAATCTTAATTTTCAGCATGAACCAACTCCCAACTCGGATTCAGACCAGGAAATCTCCCTGCTGGATTCTCCACAAAACCTCTCTTACAATTTAAACGATGGAAACCCTACTACTTCTCATGCCAGTCTCTACCCAGCAACCAGACCTGCCCCAGCACTAGGGGGATCAAAGCGCCCCCACCTACAGGCACAACCTCCGGAACAGCTATTTTGTAAGGATAGGCTGCTTGCCAAACTCCTAAAAACCCAGCACAACAACAATATTCCTGCAGCTCAGCCCGCCCAGAGTCCTAGTACAGGCAGCTGACACCGCCCTCCTTCTCCAGTTATGATCGCTGCCTCCTCTCCCAGCACAGCAGTTCAGCAACGTTGAGATGCAATCGAAACAGATCCAATTCTTCAGCTTCACAGCAGCATTTTCGAGGACATGAAATCCCTCATTCATCCCTCATTCATTCATCCCTCAAATACATGGCTTAACAACATGGACAACAGGTTGCTGCCAATCACCATTCCTCCAGGCCCAGCATTCGTCTCTGCCCCGGCCGCCATCTCTTCCAGTCTAGCACTTCCGGTCCCCACAGGTGTTCTTTATTTCTCATACTTGGAAAAATGATAATTCTCGTTACAGATATTAGTTTGTTCTTGTTGCTCGGCACGGCCCTACTAAACAACATGATTGTTTTTCTGGGGTCACATTTTAGGTTTGTTGATGTGCTTTACTTTTTTCTCGTAATGCTTTAATTACCCTAAATATGAAAATAAAAACATCCTTTCAAATTGACTATAAAAATCAGTCCTTGTTTTACAATTGTTTTACAGTTCCTCAATTGCTTCAATTATGGATAAATAGTTCATCAAAACCAAGATACACTACCATCATAGCACCCGAAAATGAAGGGCAGCTTTCAACTGAATTGTTAAAGTTAGGAAAGGACAATTTAACACTGATTGTAATGTTGTTATTTGGTGTAGCTATACATATACTATCTTTATAGTGATACCAACAGATAAAGACAAAAAACTAAAAAACAAAAGGACGATAATACATACAAAACAATGAAAAATAAGTATTGAACTCTGCTTTCTGATGTGTCATGGACACAAGCCTGGTTTGTAATTGGCATCATCTCCAGTTTATTTATATGTATTTTGTGAATGTATACCACCAAAAATGTATTGGTGTAATCAAATCTGAAAGTAGTTTCAGTACTAACTGGAGAGTGTACAAGGACCCAAGCTGTAATCTGACAGGTAGTGCATTTTGTAAGAGAATTTATTAACTGTATGAAGCATTACTAAATCTGTCCCCAGGAGCTAAAAATATGGAAAAAGCAGTGTAGCTCAAAAGGCTTTCTTATCAGCCTGTTCAAAAAGATTGTATCTCACATGGAGTCTTTTGAAAAACAAAAGCTCTTATTAGTAGAAGCTAAAGATTGCTTTGCGTGAATGTATTCAATGCGATGGTGTCATTATGAACAATCAATTCTAATATAATATATGGCGGAAATGAAGAAAATAATCATATCTTTTCATCAATGCTGCCCAAGAGAAAAAAGACATCTAAACTAATCTCAGTTTAAGATGAATATTAGATTTGTTTAACTCCAGCTATCCACAGAACCTTTTTGAATATAGCCAGGCTAAAAAAAAAAAAAAAAAAGTAAGCCAAATTGTTCTTCATGGTCCAAAAGAAACCATAGCAGTGTTTGTGATTTTGGAGAATGATGTGTTGTCTCGGGATATACCGTATAACAGGAAATTTTGGCGGGAATTTATTTTGGCTTTATTGGTGGTTTTGATTGGATCGCCAACAATTCTTCCACCAGTCAGAGTGTGGCATACAGTGAGTGATCCCGCCCTCTGACAGACTGGTATGCAGCACAGGTTAAAGAAGCGCAGGACAAGGGAAAAAATGTGTCGGATGTCAAAGTGAATATGAGACTGGCAATGTGATAAAGCCAATTTCTTTGAAACAATTTAAAGCAGACTGGACATTTACATCAATGGATTTAGAAAATCTGGAATTTATGATGCGATCAGGAACTCTGAGGCAGTGTAAACTGCTACTGCGGTACCTGTACGACTGGTCGTTTTTGTGTTAAGCACTTTTGTGTTATTTGTTTTACAAGGGGTTAAGTACTGTAACAGCCAAATAGTTTATTCCAGACTTCTTAGAAAGTCTGTAACAAAAGCATTTGCTTTGGATTATTATTGTCCATTCCTTGTAAACACTACTATTAAGACAACCACCGTGAAGGGTATCGCAACGTCCCTAAACAATATGTTAAAATAAATTAGTTCTGCACCGTATAAAACAGAGTTCATTTTGCCAGTGCTTGCTAGTCTATTAACTAGTTTTAAATTTAAAGCATTTTTGTTTCGGCTTTATTGTTAAAGTTTTGACACGTGGCAATACTGTCCTACAATTACTAAATTATATTGTGATTATTCCACTGTGATATATTAGTGAACCATAGCTACATTTTAAAATGGAGAGTTAGCAAATGCCTATTGTTAAAGTATACTGCAGCTACTAATCCTTTCCAATTACTGGTATCTTAAAATGAAGGATTTTAGTGGGCAGAGCTTAGGGAAGGACTGGAAATGACAGCACACAGGAGCCGGAAGTGACATTCAGTCCTGGAGCCCAGTACCAGCAATGGTATCTGGGCAGGATTTTATTTAAACACAACGAAAATAAATAATCCTGTATTGCAGAAAAAAAAAAAAAAAAACTACATGGAATACCAGCAATGGTAAACTCAGGTTTCAATAAAAAGGGTAAACAAAACATCGCTGTTACACAAAAACAACAAAAGAAAGCACAGGGTTTATCCGTACTGCTGTAGTGGATTTCCTCTCACTGCCCCTCGGCTCCCATCCGAGGAATAAAGGATAGTCCTGGGTTCCTTCACCGTGGTAATCCACCAAGTTTTTAAAAAGATTTAGGATTCTGTGGATTACAGCAGGTTATAAAAACAAAACAACAAAGCACAGCACGTCTGTTCCGTGTTCAGGGAAGGGAGGCCGAATGGCAAAACCGCGCTGCCTAAATACTGCCGAGTCCCGCCCCTGCAACCAGCGCGCTGCCCCAAACCAGCCAATCGGCGAGCACAGCACAGCACAGCTGATTGCAATGATGGGACTCGGCGGCCACGAGGTTCCGCATTGGGCCAAGATAGCCGCCCGACCCAGAACTACCGGTCTGATCAGAGTTCAGCCTCCTGACCCAATCACGGTCAGCCTTACACAGCGCTGCCAGTGGTCGGGAGGGCGAATTACAACAGGGACTCCTTCTCCCGTCACAGGACTATATAACGATAATGCTGTAATTCATTTTTAGAAGACCTTCTTTTTTCTTCTCCAAGTTGCTGCAGTGACATTGTAGATGCGAGAATGAGTTACTGTAAATGAGATTCTGTTTTAGAAGACAGATTTCATTAAGTAAACATATATTTGAATGTTTTTTAAATTAAAAGTAGAAATATAAAACTGTGGCATTTTTCTTTGTGAATGTGCCAAGTGAAAAACACCTATTCAAAAACCATCAAAATCTACCAAGGTAGCAAATTCACCAAATTTAATACCAGCCAAAAGTTCCTATTATACAGTAGCCGTGAGTGTTTCAAAATGTTGACAGACCGAAGGCAACCATAGAAGCTGAATGTACCAGACACCCTGCAAAATTTCCTGCTATCTGCTAACAGAACAGTGTTATATATTCCACATCTTTTGCAAACTCTTTATTTTTGAGGATATTCATAATTAAACCAGACCTTTTTAAGTGGCTTAAGGAACAGACCCATGCATCATTGCCATTTGGCAAGCGTTGTCAGCTCTAAATCAAGAGCACAAAGTTGTGATTACAATTTTTTTTACCAGTTGTGACTATTTTTCAAATGAGCAATTGTGCCTTTATTATAAAAAGTCTAGCCATATAGAGATGTGATAACTACAAAAGGGAACAATATACAAAAAGGGCCAGTCCTATAAAAAATATAATACTTAAATGTAAAGTGGCTTAATTAAACAAGATAATTGGGGAAAGCTCATGTCTTGATTATGGAAGAACAATTACACAAATTACAAAACATATTTTTATATTTATTTTCTTAATTAACTTATTAACGCAAAGTAATGAAAACAAAAACTGACTAGCGTGGGAAATTCTTGGCAAGAATCCCCAGATCAGAAGTTAAACAAAGAATCTACTTGTTTCTGTCTCAGATGTACCCACAAGACTTTTTCAGGGGAAATAATACTTGTTTTAAGAGCTGATCACTGCATTCTCCTATCATATGATGAGTATAATACAAAAAAAACGGTAAAACAGACCATTTAGCCCTTGCATTTGAGCAATTATTAACAGATTAAAGAAGGGCAGTGTGAGACAACTGTTACACAAGTGGTGCCAAAGACACCCAATAAACAGACCAGTTATTTGGGGAGAAGAATAGTGGGCCTTGTGAAAAGAAGACCAATGGTGAATGGTCATATTAAAATGAATAAAATTAGGCTAACCAGCAAAACCTTCAGCCTCAAAACTATGTGCAGACCCATTGTGTAATATTCAGAATGTAAGAGTGACCTCTAAACTGTCCAGTGACACATACAGAGCTTTCTTTCCTCTGAAGTCCTTTATCCTTTTATCTCAAAAGGTTACTAGATAAAATAAAGGCATCACTTAGACTTGACAGTTATAAAGAAAAAACAAAACTGAAATATGTTCATGAATGAATTATTGTCTAAAACCAGACAGCACAGTGAAGCAATCAAAAAGGCAAACAGAATGCTGTGTTATATAGCCAAAAGTGTACAGTACAAACCCAAGGAGGTTATGATGACATTGTATCATGCATTGCGTAATGCACTGGTGAGATTGCACTATGTCCAATTTAGGCCCTAAACAGAGCAACTAGACTCGCAGGGCTTAAAGAACTGAGTTACAAAGAAAGGCTCAAAGACCTGAATCTATTTAGCCTGTAACAAAGAAGAATCATGGGAGACATGATTAAAGTCTTCACACTGGGTCCTTTTAGAGGTTTTGGTCCACACTCGGTAAGGTTCGGTACATTTGGTGTGAAGTGTGAAAAATAAAGTCCACTTGGGAATTGAACCGTACCGTGTCCACCTAAAGAGGTGGTCTCGGTCCATTTGGCCAATGCACCGTTTGGTTCGCTTGCTAAACCTTAATGTGAACAACTGCTGGACTTGGTCCTTTTGCACATTGGAAATAAACTATACAATGTGAACTGACTCAGAAGTAAACATTTTGTGTGTAGTTTAGTTCATATTCTGAAACAAGTAGAGCAAAAAACAAAAAACAAAATGTCTCGGGAACTACCAGTGCTTAATTTGTACAGAGAGAGGTGCCATTCTTAAGCTCCGTACATTCAAAATCCTAACAAGTTTATTTGAAAAAGTACTTGTACTAGTGACACAAGTTTACAATCACATATTCCACATCATATACGAAGTAGTAGTATGCACAGAAAAATACATTAAAAGCAACGCAAGACAAAAAAAGAAAGAAATATGATACATTTCAGAGATTTCACGTTCATTTTTTAGGCTCTGGATATATTCTCCAGCTACAGATCCGTACATCTTTGCCAGGGCTTGCTCTCTTGTCTTTGCCGGTGTTGAGACACATGTCCTGTTATTAGACAGCATCTGTAAAACTGTGAATCTCACAACCCTCAACTATACTGGACTGTATTATATGGCACCCAATTGTATCAGTACTTGCATCATCTTGTATCTGCACTTACCTGCTCCACACTGCTGTATTCTACTACTTCTCTCAATTAAAACTGTTTTCTGTATCTTGTACTTGATTTTACTCTTAAAGGTAACCGTATTCACATATTTTGTAATTGCTTTTATTTGAAATCATTCTTATCCATTTATTGTACTTACTGCTTGCTCAATGGAATTTACTCTGATAAGCAAATATTTTTATTATAAGTTTAACTGCTCTTAGTCGAAATCACTCTCAAACGTAATTACTTACTGTATTTTTTTTATTCTCCCTTATTTGAATTTGCTCTTATTAACACTAACTTTATTGTATTTCATAACTGCTCTTATCTGTAATGTGATATTTTGTAACAACTGTAAGTCACCCTGGATAAGGGCATCTGCTAATAAATAAATAATAATTACAGCATGCCGCACAAGCAGCCGCAGAGAAACAAGTCTCTCAGCTGCTCAGTTCCAAAAATAAATCCTTGACAGTAGACTGTCTCTATAACGCATGCAATAACTTGCAGAATGTGTTGAGGATTTTAAGAAAATGTTATATTATATTATGCAGTTTCTTTTTATGAGTAGAAAAAATAAGATACAAAAAAAAAGAAAACGCTATTAAATACAGTTTTGTTGTGTGCGATTAGCGGGTTGTCAAAGTTTTGATTTGGTCCGGGCCTAGGTTTCATTATAGTAAGAAAAAATAAAAGTATTTAAATAAATAAGAAACATAATATAATAACATTAAGTACATGTATAAGCAGTCCTAAGTTTTAATACTCAAGGTTGCATTTGCTGCTAAGCAGGTGCCTAATTAAAAATCAACCTCTTGCCTTCTGTGTATATCAATGAAATAAAATAAAATGACAATGTATAATAGATTGTTATATTGAAGTATCTGAATTAGAACTACATATTATAAAATAATTTAAAGTATAAACTGTAACTTTACATATACAGTGAACTGATTTGTAACCTCGTCCTTACCTGCCTGTAGTAAAAGCAGTGCTGGAGATGACTCATTGATTGATTTTTTGGTGGTCAGCGATTTCAAAGCCAAAATCCTGTCTATAATGAGCGATCTCCTTAATATTAATGAAGGAAATACCTTTCGGATAACAGAAGCTAGGAGTTTATACTAAAATAAACATTTTTCTATATATAACAGAAATTAATTAGAACTTGGCAAGAAGAGATGAAGGCACATAGCGTAGGATAGTCTTACTGAATTTAGAGATTGGTTTAAAATAATGAGTATTAGAAAATGCTTACGGTCTCATGTTAATCAACACTAAAAACTGGCAAAAGGAGAGGTTGTCTTAAAACCTGCTTCAACTGGATTTTGTATGAACAGAGACAAAGGTCAGACTTAGTTCAGTCAGAATAATACTATTGCATTCTACAATTGTAAGTCGCCCTGGATAAGGGCATCTGCTAAGAAATAAATAATAATAATTCAATGGAGGGAAAATCCTATATAAGCCCAGAGCAAGGCCCCATTCGATGCCATTGATCTTGATCTTGCAAGCTGACGTGGTCCATGCTCTTCCATATATTGGAAGGTAAGCATATATTTGAATTTTTATCTCTTTTATATTGTATGCATTGTATAAGGTATAGAAATTATGTGTTAGTTTTAAGAGTGATATATTGAATGTTGTAGGAGATAGTGGTGGGCATCTGACTGTTTCCTGCCACCTGCAGTAGCCATTTGACCACGATACTTTACATGGTTAAATAAAAGACAAAGTGCTGTCCCCTTTTTTGTTTTAATTTAAAAGAAATCAAGCGGCACAATTTATTTTTAAATGTCTACAACAAAAAAGACACCAGGTCAGAAATAGTTCTGCTAAATATCACTCTGTAGTACAAGAAAGGAATTTCACATGTTGTTATTTTTACATTTATTTTTATTTTTATGTTGTTTGATAATTCACCGAGGTTGAACCTTTAAAGGTGGCATAAAAAATTAAATATTCTACAATTTAGCATTTACTGTTTTTCAGCTAAGCATATATATAAAATAAATGTTTTATATACATAACAAATATTCATGTTTTTTATGTAAAGTATGTACAAAATTACGCACACAATATATAAAAGGAATATAAAAAAACATTTTAGATACTTTAGATAGGGATTTTTGCATGGAGCACAATTGAATAATAAAGTCACCTGATGATTTCAAGTTCTCGTTCCCGACTTCAAAACACACATCACATTACTAACACTGCCTTAGGGAATTATGATGGAGAGAGAAGGTATCTGAGCTGCAAATCTCAATACAAAGGGCACACAGCCGGAGCGCTGTGTTTTCTGTTTGTTTATTTGTGTAGCAGAGGACTGGTGAGTCGGGAGCTGCAGCCACGGAGCCAGCACGGACCCCACGGCACGACTAGCACTGCAGAGCACAGCACAACCCAGCACCACCGTACTACAACCGGAGCACTTTCCCGTGCACTTGTGCATTACTGTACTGTGGTATTACTTTGTGAAACCTTTTTGTTTGGGACCCATCGTTTTACCCCTATACCAGCAATGGTATGGGGGTAAAACAGTCGGTTTTCAGTCCCAAACAAAAAGGGTTCACACAATAATAACACAGTACAGTAATTATTATTAGTTAAAAACTGACTATTTTGGTAATTACAAGACTGTTTGGACATTCACTTTGTCACCCACACCACTCACCACATGACAGACATGTATATTAAGAGATCAGGTTGAAAAAAAAATAGAATAGACGGCAAACCTTGACGTACGCAAGTACGGCATGGTACTGCAAGTGCGGCATGGTACTGCAAGTGCTCTTTCATTTGATGTACATACGTACGCCCTAGAGCTGAAGTGGTTAATTCCAGCACACGAGTAAGACAAACAATAACAGTTTTCTGTTATGAAAACTTGTTTGAATTAACTTGCACTTCTAAAAATACAAATATATATAATCCTACTTATTGGTTCATAAGCCAAGTAAGTTATGTGAAACTGGTTTACTCTCACTTAATATATGTAAATAATGTTATAACTAACTATAGTTGCAACCTGAGCATACATCTTTACTAAATACATGGGTGTGCTGTGCAATTGTTTTACAGTAGTAAATACAAGATCATCATTTATTTTCACTTACCCTGCAGCTGTGTGCACGTTTAAGACCGATAAGTAATAAATGGGTTTCTTGTCACATTTCCCAAGGATGAAAGTCGACAATGTACTGTAAGAATTAAAATGTAGGACGACTGTATTTTAAACGTAACACTTAGAAAAGGGCTTGCGATTTCAGTTTTGCATTTCATATTCACTAAACTAATTTAAAGTACACATTAACATAATGTAAAGTTTTCATAATTACAAATTGTGACAAAGCTTCTTTATTTGCAGTATAACTTTGAACACAGTTCTGAGTTCCTAACACTGTCTTCGGTGAAGAAAGCACTGTCGACAACAAAGGATGGGTTTAAACAGGACGATACCTATATTTTTATTTGTTCTGCGTTGTCCCTTTTCCAATGGGATAGCTATGGCATTCTGGGAGATGCAGTTTTTCATTCCTTGTTTAAACAGCAAGCACACACCCCCCCCCCCCCCCACCCCACCCCCAAAAAAAGAAAATTGCTTCAAGTCCTGTGTGTTTACAATAATGTTTTGGGTGTCTTGACAAGCTAGTGTGTTGCAACATTACAAACAGAAAACCCAATGTGTTAAAATAGAGAAAAATTAAATTTTTAAATTAAATGTTTTGCTTTTTTCACATAAGTATTTTCAGAAAAACCTCTGCTCAAACAGCTGGAAAAAAAGATGAAATTTGTATATTTTTTACGTCAAACTCTCAATACCGTTACGTGGGAGGAGTGGCGAGGATGCAAGCTACCGCGGGAGGAGCGAGAGGACACCGGCCACCACAGGAGAAGGGTGAAGACCTTCATCCTTCCTTTACAGATGGCAACGAGATCCATTGGCAACTGCATTAAGGCCGGCCACTATGATGGACCTTTCCCCTGAGAGGCTAATCAGGCGAAGTTCTTCATAGCAGGCTGGGCAAACAGCTGGAGACCAGTGGAAAAAGTGAACAACTGGCGGCAGTGCTTGAGGGCAAAGCCCTGCAAGTACTGTTGGACCTTGACTCAGCGAGCCAATGTGACTTCAGTGCTTTGTCAGCAGCACTTGGCCACCGTTTCAGAAAAGTGGAGCCCGCTGCCAGTCTGCACCACCATCTGGCCACTCGCAAGAGGGTGGCTGAAGAAAAGCTGGAGGTCCTCGCAGCCGATGTCTTGTTCCTAACCAGCCGGGGGAACCCTGAATGCCCACCTGCCATCCAAGAGGACCTGGCCATGGAGGTGTTTGCCCGCGGCCTGACCCCAAACCAGCTCGCCACCCAAACCTCCTTGGAGCAGGCTTTGAACCATGCTGAAAGTGTCGAGGCTGTGCTCGAGGAGAGTGAGAAAAGCCAGACCACCTGAGGGGTCTGTCGTGCAGTGGAGGAAGAAGATGACATAGCCGCCATGCCCACACCTCTCCTTCCCCGGTCCAGAAAGCCCTGGTGGATTCTGGTTCCACCATCTCCAGCATGCGGCCCGGGGTCCTACTCACCTGTCACGGTGGATGGCAATTGGAGTGGACGCTCACCAGAATCTGTCTCCGTACCTTCATTGGCCAGGTCACCACCATGCTCGGGCACCGCCGCTTGGAGGTCCAGCTCGGGAGTCACAGGGTACAGTGTGAATTCTGGCTGGCCGAGATCCAAGACTGCTGTATCCTTGTTCTGGCTGAAGTGGGGGCCACCCTCGACCTGTCGAAGAAGACACTCCAAATCGAGCTGCCTGTGACTGACCCCGGGCCAGTAGGAGAAGGGGGAGACCCACTACGCCGGTGCCTCACCAACACGTCGGCCAAAGAGGAGAAGGGCTTGTCGGACAGTGAATTATTTTTACCGATTCAACACTTATCGTTGTTTATCCCATACCTAATAGGGCAAAACTCAAAATTTGAGTTGCTCTTTATGAACTGGCATAGTTGTACCATTATATGGCATTGCGATGGTGGTATAGTTTGGGCATAGTTGCCACCCCCGTCACATTTTGTTAAAGCAATATAAAATTGCTACTTTTTACAAAACCAGTAACAAAAGGAACCGAAGTTAACTTTTTTTGGTTTGTGACCAGTGTTGTAACGTTAACAGTTTATTCCAGGGAATTTTCAAATTTCTGAATTATCGACGTGACTTAAAGTTGTGTAAGACTTTTCAGAGACTTCATGTGGGTTTCAACAATCAAAAATCATTCCAGGTATCATCTTCAGCAAGGCGACTTTAATCAGGGACCAACAATACAGTGCAGACATTCAACATGAACTCAGGGACTGGGCGCTTGCTGTGTGAGCACCGACAACAAGCTACTCACTTTCGTGCTGAAGGGGGAACTGCATTGCTACTAAACATTCCCTCCAGGAAATGCTATCTCACAAACACTTATGTCTATTCCATTTCAGTACGTTCAAAAGTTCCTACTAGTTTATATATAAAGAACACATTTAGCAACTGTTATTGGTTTACTTTTAAACATATTTAGTTTAACTTTCAGTTGTTATCAATCCATGTTACTTAAAGTTTCTAATTATTTCATCTTCTACCCCTTTCTTAAACACTTAAATATAACCTATAAATGTTACAGTTGTTTGTCCACTTTGTGACTGCTTATTTTATTACAGTGTAACGGGCAGTGTTGTGTGATACACTGTTCTTACAGATCCTGCCCTGTCGGTGAGATGAGATGATGTTAAAAGCTCTAAAACCATGAGTGCAAACGAGTCCGGCTCTTTTGCATTGTGGTTCACATGGGGGCATCGAATGCCCAACTGATTTTTATGCTGCACTGTATTTTTCAATATGTGTTGATAATGGCGAACAACAATGAAGTTTGGGAATATTTTATTATGTCTATGTCATAACTGTGTACCAAACCAGACATAAACAAATGGCATACATGCATCCATTTTACAATCCGCTTTAAAATCGGTATGCTTAAAAACCCAATTCAAAATAATAATAAAAAATGTCAAATGAAGGACTGGGACTACTATTAGCATCAAACTTATTACCAAATGACTCGGCAGAATAGACCTGATTTCCAGAGCTAGCAGAAACGTCACAGTGCATGAAGACTAAAGTGTTTAAATAAATATGATCATACGTGCTGTGTGAGCCCTGGGCTGGTGTGATAACAAACGATCCTCCCCCATTCACACCGGGCAAAAAGAATAGATCCGCACCAGGGTCGATTGCCCAAATGAGCCGAGACCACCTATTTTTATCACTATTATCTGCTGTATTATTGAATTCTGGTTTGTCACACTTGTACTTTGCTTGAACAAAAGTTATTGTATTTCTTGCTCTTATTGTATTACTTGTATTGTAACACTTGAAATGTATTTGCTTACGATTGTAAGTCGCCCTGGATAAGGGCATCTGCTAAGAAATAAATAATAATAATAATAATATTTTTCCGAAGTCGGATCGGATCATTTTAAGCGAGCCGAGACCTTTTATTGAGACGCATTGACACGGGTCTCCAATCGACCCGATCCACTCCCGGGGGGCGGATCATTTGCTCTAAGGCTCCATTCACATGGACACTTGCTTGCAAGTCTCCAGTTCGCGCCCAGCCTCAGCCTTGTTACAACAACACTTCATTACTGCAATGTAACCCTTGTAAATTGTGTTGGATAAATATGTCTTATTATTATTAACAGCATCAGATTCCACCATCCTAATACGGAAGCTTTGTGAGACATATCGAAACATTGACACTATACAAAGTGGTGAGTAGCCCCCTCACATTTTTGACTAGCCTCCCGCAGAGCCTGGCGCCGCCACTGCCTGAGTCTCAGGAAATTAGTTAACAAGCATCTGCTTAATGGTTTTATCTCAACTGATAAGGCATAGTGTGCCATGTGGTTTTATGAACTTTCTATTCATTCACATTCTAGTGTATAATAGGATTAAAATAGATGATACACATTTTAATTTATTTTAATTAAATCATACCATAGCAACAGCAGTATGATTACTTTTATTTTGAAAGAATATTACTTTGTTATAATTGATTTTATTATTCATCATAGTAAGATGAATGTAAAAATAATATTAATAATGTATTTGTCTTAAAAGTAACTATGTAGCTTAACATGATATGCTTCTTTTAAATTAAATCATAAAAGTATGTTTTAGTCATACATTCCCCAATTCCACTCAGCTTGATTGTTTTCTTCTAAAAGAGAATCTGGTATCTTTGGTGAGAAGTGAATTCGGTAAACATAAACAAATGCAACAAGTCCATCCTACAAATTGCATTATGACTGTATGCCTACAAAATGCTGACCAGTTTCATCTAGAGCAGATGAAGTTCTAGACTCATATTTGATTGAATACCCTCCCTTACTGAACGGTGATACATTGCAAAATACCTTTTACTCATACCTGTGCTATTGAGCATTACTGAAATGCAGAGCTTCCACAAGTGTGTTTTTTTTTCCAAAAAATGAACTGGGTCTATGAGGCGAGGCACAACTGTGTTGCACTGTATATAGTTGGATATGAAACCTGAGCAAGTGATTAAAACTGAAATTAACAAAACCACATCTGGTTTCTTTAACACTGATCAATACATTTAGGCTGTGGTCACACTCAGGGATAGACGTAAGTGTTGCGTCTATCGAAAACCAGTTGCAAATGAGTCCGAAGTCTAGGGTGAAATGTACTAAACAAGCACAATGATATTAACGACTTTTCAGGAAATACTTTGCGGCAGCAGTTTTTCTTTGCGGTTCAGCCTCAGGTGAATATGTAATTATGAGCGTTCCTGCATATATTCGCAAAAATGGGGTGGAGATGCAAATCAGGGTTCTCACATATTATAATGAGATGTACTAAAGCTTCCAGCAATTGCAACACTTACAATTACATCAATTTGTTATGAACTTTTGAAAGCACGTTTTAAAGAGTCAGAATTGTTGCTGGCATTTCCCAGTCCACTTTTTCTCTTGCGTTGACAATTGTGCTCAATGCCTTTTTGAAGTGAACACCCAAGTACCTAATTTTCATTAAAGGCAGGGGGTACTTACAAGCCTTGAAAACAAATTGCAATAACATTTCTGGTTTCCTCAACATGTTGGAAGCAATCGGGGGTGAAATTCTGCCGGTACTCACTGGTACTCCGTACCAGGACTTATTTTAATGCCGGTACTGGGTACCGGAACTTACTTAACCTGCTTTTCATCCAACGCGGATGCATTCCAACCACTCACACAGTCCATTAGCGCAACGTTCCTCAAATGTGCTTTCATTCAAACTGCTGCTTACATTCTGTTTCCTTACACTGCGTCTGTTTGTTAGCAACTATTGGCCACCATTAATGTCAGTATAATCACTGCATGTTGATTGGCTGAGCTTTCATTTTGATCAGATTTCATTTTGGCATGCATCACAAATCTCCACCCATTTCTTTTTGTGTCAGTACTCATTAGCAGTGCAACTTGAAAACAGCGGTGTGGAGTAATTATTGTTATTATGAAGTAATAATTATTTTCTTTAGTGTAGTGGAGAAACTATCTGAATATTCCAGCAAACTGCACCCAAGTATTTTTTTTTTCATCTAGAGGAAACAAAATGTCACACTTACCTAAGAAGAAGATGTCAGGGACGCAGAACAGGAAACAAAAAGCTGACTTAATGACTGCAATGAAGAAAGATGCAGAGACAATGAAAAAATACTTTAAAATCTGTAAACGGCCAACCGTGCAGTAGTGAGACAGTCACAGCTGAGACATCGGGTGAAAATGATCATCCACAATGCAACTTCCCAGATATATCGCAAGAGAAACAAAGAGACCCTGACGAAACAGAAATTTTTCATCCAGACCAGAATAATGACAATGCCGCTGCAAGTGCCACTACTAGTGATAGAGATTAGATGATTCCTATTACAGGCATTAGTGATGCACTTTCTGATCCTGCTTTATGGCCCACTCTAACACCCAAAATTCAAGATCTGCTAGTGACCAACAGTCCTCCACAAGGAAAGGAGATAGATGTTCCTCTGGATGAGCAGAATCGTCATTTTTCTATGGCATTTTTCTATGGCTGCTTTACTCTGAGTCAATTGATAAGGTTTTCTGTTTCTGCTGCAAGCTCTTCCCTAGCAATGGAGGGGTCAAATGACTGGAAGCACATGTGTCAGATTCATGTCCGTCATGAAAAGTTGCCTAGTCATTTCAATTCCTACCAAACGTGGGTCATAACAAAGGAACAGATCACTCGGCCACACCCCCTGATATACATTCAGTCATGCCCCCTTCGGTGGCGAGTGCAATCACGTATCCTCCAATCCATGACTGAAACATCGCCTACCGCATTATTATTATTATTATTTATTTCTTAGCAGACGCCCTTATCCAGGGCGACTTACAATTGTTACAAGATATCACATTATTTTTACATACAATTACATTATTTTTTACACATACAATTACCCATTTATACAGTTGGGTTTTTAATTATTTTAATATTTAAATACTATATAGTACTGTGACAGAGAAGGCATGAATCCAAGTCAACAATCTCCCTCCTGACCTGTGAGGGCACGGTATAACAGGAACAGTGTGCCCCCTTTCTGGATGGTTGACTTCCAACTAACTCTGGAATGAACTGTCAAACCATCCAGTCCGGGGCAGACTGTTCCTATTGTACCGTGCCCTCACAGGTCAGGAGGGAGATTGTTGACTTGGATTCATGCCTTCTCTGTCACAGTACTATATAGTATTTAAATATGTATCATGCACTTAAGGCATTCATATTTGTGATTTCTTTTTTTTAAATTAATACCCAAAAAAGACTCTACCCGTGCTGACCTCTGATATATGTATTATATCCACATTTGCTTTCCATAAAGTACCCTGTCCTTACCCCTGGAATGTTGTTTCTTACTGTTGGCATGGAGACCAAGAGGCGCTCCACTAAATGGATCAATGCACAGTTACATCAACATAACATTTACAGTCAAGTTCCCAGGAGCATTTTTCTGAACCTGTCATTTTGATTCAGATAACTATATTAGGCTTAGTGCTGCTATGATAACGTATGACTTGTCTCATTAGCTGGTGCCTGCTGCTTACTCTAAATGGAAGCCCTATTGTGAAGGGATCCAAGGGAGAGCAAATGGCTTGAAACAGACTATGGATGATTTTAGTGTTTTTTTCTTCATATTCCTTGTTGTTTTATTTGAGATCAGGTGTACGATTTAATTATCTAGTACTGGTACAGCAGGGGTGCAAAATAGCGCCAGGGTACCTCATGTAGCCCCAGCAACATTAAATGCTGCTGCCAGTAGACATGTTTGATAATTTAGCACCAATTTTTAAAACAATTTGTACCCTTGTATAGGTATAAACACAGACAACACTATGTGCATGTAAAATAACTAAAAACTCTGCTTTTTATTTACTTTGACACACAAGGTAATGTCTGTTTTTAAGAATATTTTTATGGCAAAGATATGTTTCATGAGTCGCATGCATTTAGTTTTTTCCCCAGGAGTTGTGTGTGTTGTTAAATGGGTTATGGATTTTTTCACCAGGGATGCATCAAATATCATTGTCCAAAGTTTTGGAAAACATGTGTTTGTGCATTTTTGAGGTTGCAGATTAAATAAGCAGACATTAATATAATACTGAGAAATAATATTTTCTCTTTTTGTACACAATCACCTCTCCGTCACAATAAATGCCTAAAATCCCCAAATAACATTCAACTAATAAAGAGTATGTCTTATACTGAAGATGTGTTTTCTCTGATTGATCTCATCATACTGCAGCAGCTGATCTCATCAAACTTCATTATGTACTGTACACAAGCAGCACCCCAAACACAATAATCCCAAAATTAACTAGACAATAAATAATACAAAATAAATACATCTTGCTGATTTGCAATCTGATCTAAGGATCTCCACTCCACTATGTACACTAATGACAACCCACATTAGGAATTCAGAACTATAAAAAGCATTATTAACCCTTAGACAGCAGCAAGGTGTGCAAATGTACCCCAGCAGGTATAAAATTAACCGATACAGTACCACCATTCTTTGAAGATCACAGGATATCATTTAATGTGAATACACTTTAACCACTTACCTTTATTTTGATACCAAGAATGTCTTTATCCAACTATGGAAAACAGGAGTAATCTTTCTTTAAAGTGTATCTATTACATTTCTGGGGTGAATTAGCTTAAAAAATTATTGATTTATCCATAAATATACATTTTTGTACCCAATAGTATTTTTTTTAAACTCTGCATATATGTGTGGATACTATTAGTTTCAAGCACTATATCTTACAACTGCATTCTTTACAGTATCCTGTTTATTGACTGAGACAGTACAGTATTGTAAAAATATGAGTATTATTTTTTTCCATTTTCAGTGAGCAAAAAATGCATGTCTTTCTGTGATAAAGAAAAAAAAATGATGGCACCAATAGTGCAGAAAAAGTGGCAGAGATGGTTGCCATTGGGCAATTTATTAAGGTGCTGGGGGCAGACACTCAGAGCTGGGTCACCCAACATCATCCCACCATGCTGGATGCAGCGGTCTGATTGGCCGAAGGGTATGAGGACACGCTGCCTCCCACCCCGTCGGTCGCCACCCCCGGTTCTCCCTCCAACTGACCCAGACCGACAGGCCTGAGGATGGGACCCCCACTGCACTCCATCCCCTCCACCTACGGAACGACACCTCATCGGTACTCCATGGTCGACTTTCCTCCACATCAATGGAGAGCCAGGTCGACCCCCAGCGGGGCAAGAGCAGAGCACACCTCCACGTTGCCAAACCGGCAACGGGACATGCAGGCTCCATGGGCGCCTTTTTAACCCACATGTTACCGGCGCTATGAGGTCGGCCACCTCGCCCGGAATTGTCCAGTGGTAATGGAGTGTGGCACGGCCCACTACGTATTATCAGCACCAAGTAAGTCCCATGGTAATGATTTGACTGTTGGATGTCATACCCACCGCGTAATAGTGGCAGTGGCTGCAAAGTTGTCATATCCAGTAATTTAAGTTCGAGACTGGCCACATTTTTAAAAAATGATTAATAAAATGGTAAAGCCAGTCTCCGGTAAGTCCATGGGAGCAGTGGGGAAGCTATTGGGAAAGTGTTCCCGCTGCATGCTGATTTGTTCCATTTCCGATTTCACCCGAAAAAGACAAAAGAGAGTGAAGGGTTGAAAAATGGGAAGGAATGTCAATGAAACAAGGCTGGTTTGTTGGGGGTAACTTCAATGTCTATCAAATGCAAGGGAAAGGGGATCTGGACTCAGTGTGACCTACGGGGGCGGGTTACTGAGGCCCCTAGTGCTGAAGCTACTTTAGCTCCGCTCGATATCCTGAAATTCTGGGAACAAGATGTGGACCTAGCATTGGAACAAAAAAATGATCCTTCACTAGCTGGGGGCAGGTTCAGTCTATTGAGGGGAAGGATGTAGAGGATAACTGGCCGCTTACATATCCTCATCATATTATTGTTGGGCACTTACTATATAGAGTATCCAAAGCCACGAGCACAAGCCAGACTGTAACATAATTACTTGTTCCCCAGTCTTTTCGATACAAGATCATGTGGTTGGCTCACAATGTCCCATGTTCGGGCCATTTAGGTAGTGACAAGACTAGGGTACTGCAGCCACTGCTGGAGTACCCTGTTGCTGCCAGTACTGCCACTGGTGGAGTACCCTGAGCCAGCACCGCCACTGCTGGAGTACCCTGGATTGTTGCCAGCTTAGCCAACAGCGAGCTGGGTGCTTGTGCCACTGCCGGAGCTATCCTCAGGACAGGAGCCCTAAGAAGGGACAAAGGGGACACTGGGTTTAGGAGGTAGGTCAAGGATTAAAAGGGCACCTCCTTATATAATCCCAGTAGAAAGAATGGCGCTAATGTTAGGGTCAGCTGGCATCAGAGGTCTGGTCTTTGATTGGGCCGGCTGAGCCGCAACATTCTCTCCCACCCACCCACCTACCCACCCAAAATGTGCAAATTAAACTAAAAACTAAAAATCTTAATGGCCTGACTGCACCTAGATTAAACTTGATCAAACTTTTTAACCCTTTGAGTAGTACAAATGTACCAGTACGTTCGCTGTTCTCTGGTCCCCAGGGAGTACGAACGTACCAGTACGTTCTGCAACTTTAAACTTTAATTACTGAGCCTACAAAACCCCTGATCACATAATATTGTAACACTGGGTTTCTGTAACACCTTTTATTGGCGCCCTCTGCCAGATATTGATTGAATTACATATAATAAACCCATTCACAAAATGTCAACAGTGTTTGTAAACCGGCGGAAATTGCTCAGTGAGAAAGAAGTATTAGTAATAATACTGAATTCAGACTCTGATTTAAATTCAAATATATACAATTCTTCCACTGAATTGGATGTCATCGAGCGTGTCAGTGAAGACATAAGTGAAGAATATTTACCATCAACATCAAGTGACAGCGAAGAGGTGGCGCCAAGCTCCATGCTTCAAGGAGTATCATACGCTGAAGCATTAGACACTCTCACTCCCTCCGCCCCCACAACCTGTTTACCCGGATATGATTTTTTCATCTCTCTCTCTCTCTCTCTCTCTCTCTCTCTCTCTCTCTCTGTCTGTCGCCTTTTTTTTTTGTTAGGACGTGTTGTTGTGGTTGTTCCACCGCGTTGTTTATTGCCTACCTGTTATTTTTTAGTCAAAACCTTTCCCTAGACTAAATAAAAAAAATATCTATTTGTTTTATTTATTTACGGTAAAAATGATTTGTCTGTATTTTGTCAGTATTCATTATTCATTACATACATACAAACATATAGTGTTCAGCTTGTTTGTACACTGTACTTATAATAATCAAGCGCATGCAAAAAAAACAAAAAAAACAAAACAAAACAAAAACTCACTCCCGTAGGACCGGCAATGCATTTTAGAACTCACAACTCAAAGGGTTAAAGGGATAGCCGTGGTACTGAAGATCGTCAAACACCACCATATAAGATTATGTGCAATTTAATGTCTAGGTAATTACATTAGTCAGATTATGTGTCTCAGAGAGTAGAAATGTATTCAAAGTACAGTTATACAGAAAGAAAACAGTATCTAATGTTCATGCTAGAGAAAACTATGGCTGTTGTCATGCTTTGTTTTTTAAAAGTCACTGTAATTTGTAAAAGGATGGTTGAACTAAATGTACAATGTCAAAATATTGTACATCACTAATAAAAAAAGAAATCCCCTTTTATAAATTATGTAAACCCCTACATGATTATCATATTATTTGGAATGAAAAGCATAATTTTATTAGCATCATTAAGCTACTGGTTTGTGATACTCTCCATATGCCCTTCTACTTTACTAGCAACATTTCTACATCCTTTAATTGCTTCTTAATGTCTCTCTGATGGGTCTTAAATCCACATACTTAAACATCCCTTGTACATGTTTTTTTTTTGTTTGTTTTCGCCACCTGGGCCTGCTGATTAAGAACTTGGCAGTATTATTCTAACATCAGATACAACTTACACAGAATGTTATACATTATAAAATGTGAATTAAGAACTTGCACAGGACATGCAGGAATTCAGACCCTTTATGGTCATATGCACATGTAACACAGTGCTATTTAACAATATTGTTTGTCATTTAGTATCACTTAGATTAATATGATGATTATTATATATTATGAGTGTTTATTTTGTTTATTTACTATTTAATTATTGTTTGATAAAGCGTGTGTATATTTTATTTTATTTGTTTTGTGTTCCTACCTCTGCATCCGTGACTTGAGTGAATGATCCTGCTGAATTTCAGAGCATGTAGTAGATTTCTAGTGATTGACAGCTGGCCTCAAAGCAGGAGCAAGATGGCATCAGAAGCATTGATTGAATCAGTTTCCGCTTGAGGCTTATTTAAAACAACAAACTGGTTTGAAAAGGAAGAGAAACGGAGGGCAGAAAACAACACTCTGTAGTTTGTTCCTGTGTGTTGGTGTGTCTGTTTTTGTTGTGTGTTTTGTGCGAGATACGGAGCTACCTTGAGTTTTTTGTTTTTTTAATTCTGATTTTGTTTTTGTAAATTTAACTTAGATTGCGCACCTCATGTTTTGCCAATGGCGTGAAAGCACATTCCTTATTATACTACTGGGCCTTGTTATGTGAGCAAAAGAGATGCTGTCTGTAACTTTTAGAATATAAGTTCTGAGCTATAAAGAAAACTGGTTGAAACTGTAATGCTGTACAAATGATTATTTGTTTTAAATTGAGTTTGATTATTCTGCCTGTTACATTCTAAATCTAACACTCCCTCAGACAGAGGGCTTACAACTATGGGTGAAATAAACTAAGCTTTGAAACACAGAGGTGTTATTTTTAATATGTAGCTAGACTAAGCCAGTTCAGTGTGATAAAGCACAGAACAAGATAACAGATAATTAATTCATCAGGTTCTTTTTATTCGGATAGCAGATCTAAAATACAGGGAATAGTGTCCCAAGAAAAACACAGACAATACATATGAAATCAATTAACATGTATTTATTTGACAGCATGTTTAAAAGGAGCGGCAACACATTGTTCAAGATCCATAGATGACCACAACTATTCCATTCACCAGCAAGTAGTCGGTACATAATACAGGATAACAATGATAACACAAACTCTGACCAGTGTAAAATCAAAATACAGACACATTGTCTGTGCAAATTAAGGATCATCAGAGCGAGAGAAAAATCAGTATCACAACATCTTACTTTTGTTTCCATACCATAGGTTCTGATCAGCTGCTGACAGGCTAAAAACTCTTAGGGAAGTCCATTTACAGGCCCGTTTCACTTCCCTCTGTTACTCTCCAAAACCGTGTTCCCACTCCTGCACAAACCAGACAACGGACAGACAGACACAAAACCCCAGGATGGCCAACCCATTTGTAAAGCCCGCCACACACAGCCCAACTCAAGCCGTCCTGACTCATCTCATCTGAGTATGCACAGACTCTGCAATCAGTTGTGCTCAGTTTTGGTTTGATGTCACAATTGAGTTTTTCCCGACTGGGTGTCGCACACTGCTAAGACTGAATTACTGACCACAACTAGATACTGGTGATTACTATATATGCAAATTAAATTAATACTGCCCTGTACAAATTTTTGTATTAACTTAGCCCAACATAGCAACACTCATATTATGCATGGCATCGTATGCTGATTAGAAGGTGGAGACAGCGCCGCAAAGCAACAAAAAGAAGCGCTTAGCCTATTAATTTAGCTATTGACCATTTACACCGTGCAAACGTTTCAGGCAGTGTTTGACTTTTTGTAAAGTTTGTCTACTACACTTTAGCCTGTGGTAAATACAATCCAACCTGTTGATTTTTATTTGACTTTGGCAGTTTAATTTATTTGTTTTTTTCTCAGCATGTGGATCTAGGGGCTTGTGATTTGTGACCTATTGGAGATCGACACACCACTTACTTCTGTTTCAGCGCAGTAAGAAAATACAGGCTGTCAGTACATTGATAATAAAAAGGTAAACTGATCATTTACCTTTGATTAGTAAACGCCTAAAAAAAACATATCTGGTATTTTTTAATTTGGGACACGCAGTACCTGTGGAACTAAAGCTGTCAATATGTAACTTGTCTTGTATGACAAGTTACATGACAAGCTATGTCACTTAAGCCTGCTTCACCATTGGTTGACACCCTTATGACTAATCGGTCTCAGTCAGTCTTGGTCGGCAACCACCACACACAGACAGACACACAGACAGATTCAACATGCTCAATCTTCAAATCTGAAGACATCCCGACTGAAATCTGCATAATCTTGGTTTTAAGGGCACGCACACTGCTATGATTCATCCAGACTCTGTACAGCCAGTTGAGATGGGATGAGGCTTTAGTCGGGTGCCGTCTAAAATGAGTTCTTATAACCTTTCTTATAACCTTTAGTTCTTATATTAAACTATGTTATTTTCTACTGTTTGAATTAAAAAAAAATACACTTAAATGTACTAAAACATGGAGTGGCACCACTTCCTCATTGATTTAACACCACTCTAAAGCCAGGGAACGTGTGACGTGTTTATAAATAGAACAACAAGTGTTTAACAGTGCAGCTGATGTGTTCTATTCTTAAACAGCTGTGTTTATCTTTTCAGAAGTCATGTACAATACTACCTGAAGGCCTAAGATAAAGTAGCTGGAGGACAAAATATGTATTGTAAAAGAAGCTTAGTTGACCTGCATCCAATTAAAATAATAATTGAATTACAATAAAGCAATATATGTGGTTAGCAAAGTGATGGTATGGTTAATCATTTCCATTATGTTTCAAAACCTAATTATATTTTTCAATTAATAGCCTTATAACACCAATCTAATGTTATTTAGCAAAGATATGTGTGTATTTACTAAGAAACATGTACGAATAAACTGCTATAGCCATGTCCAGCATTTCCTTTTTGGTCTCATGTCAGAATAAACACCGGTGTTTAAAGCAGCTCGTCTCTCTAAACGCTCTGTGTGTTCAGCAGTCCGGCTCGTGCTTCACACACGGCACGTGAGTTTTCGGTTGCAATTTCCTTAACACCAGAAGCTCGCGAGTGCCAGAGACTGAGGCGATTGAGAGGGACCACTCAAGATTGAGCTCAGGTAATTACTAATTAATTATATAATATATATCTTCTATCAACTATATTGTTTAACATTTTATAATATTGATGTAGTGTTAAGTAATTTTATTTATTTATTTATTGTAAACGTATAGCATTACAAATTCTAACCCATTTAACACGAAATAAAACACAGTATTTGGTCCATTATATATATATATATATATATATATATATATATATATATATATATATATATATATATATATATATATATATATATATATATATACACAAACACACACACGTCCTATATTTATTATGTATATAGGCTATGCCTAAGCAGGACTATTATTATTATTATTATTATTATTATTATTATTATTATTATTATTATTATAATAATAATAATAATAATAATAATAATTATTATTATTATTATTATTATTAATTCTTAAATTAATGTTTTTGTGGAAAATGAACGTGGTCACACACCAAAGTTACAGGGTCGAGTTTCGAATGAAGCGGTCTATTACTTAACTATACACAAACTACTGTGCGGTCAAGACAAAAAAAAAAAGTCGTTCACATATATAACTAGAGCGAGAATGTTTCGCTCTGAGCTATTCCCTTGGCAACAGACAGCCCCCTTCGCGAGAAAAGTGATTGCGTCACTTCCTATGTAATGGGGTGAACAACTGTGAGCCTAAAACTAAATCAACAGCATGGCCTCGCCGGAATTAAATTACAGTTCCCATTAGCGATACATAAGTTAATAAAATGTGGTGAATTGTCAATAAATACCGGTCAGGTCATACATCTTTCACTTGTAGTATACCGGTTTTCTATTATTATTATTACTAGTAACATTTCCTAGGATTTTTTTCAAACATTAGCTAAGTCTGACACACACAAAAAAAAAAAAAAAAATCAGAACATACACATTTGCTGAATGCTTATAAATTAGAAAATGTTACCTAATCTAACGTTATTGAAGTATGTAACTCCAAAATGTGTATATAGAAGATGCACATAATATTATGCTGTGAAAGTGATACAGTATTGAATAGCTACTATGACGCTATGCAACAGTGTAACTTACCCAACCCCGCCCCCTGATTCTTTAGATACATTGCAGTTCATCCTCTGAAATCTATAATACTTTACTGCACAGTGATAAAAGCCGTGGGTGTCTTCAAAGTGTGGGATCGGCAGCGTAAACAAAAAAAAAATGGTCAGTGGAACATCCTTCAAAGGAGTTCTTGAAAAAGGTGAGTAGATAAAATGTTACTGATATAACGTTCTATAATTCCAAATAATCTTTTGTAATCGTTCTGTATGGTTGCAATGGGTGGACGGGTGGTGTAATTAACTACATTCCACTTATATTTTACAGTCTGTTATAGAAATTAAGGCAGTGTTGGGATGATTAATTATTCTGTAGTTGAATTGGCTGGTGGCACAAAATGGAGCACGGATCTAACAACAGCTGAAAAGATTCAAAATAGAATGAAAAAGTCAAATGGGCTGAATGGCTGTCTGTTGTTTTGCCATTTCTTATTTTGTTATGTATAAATCTAAATGATCAATTATTGATAACCTTTTCAGGTTCACAAAAACTTGGCCTTCCAAAAAAGGGGCATATACTGGTCCTGGAAACTGACGGAACTGAGATTGATGATGACGAAATCTTATTGGAGATGCAATCAGAAACTTTAATAATACTGATGGAAGGAGAGAGCTGGATCCCACAGATAACCACAGAAGAACAAGTGAGCATAATCCTATCCCTTGACTCCGCAGCATACATGGAATCTTTTGCAAATCGGAGTAAGTACCTGTTTATGTTTTTTTTTTCTTGTTGTTCATCAATTTAGTTTTGTTGCACATGAGATTGCACTCTTTATCAATGAATATCAGCCTCAGACTTATTTTTGTTCCAACATGAGCTTCATTAAAATACGGCAGTGATAGAATGATAGTGCTTTATAGTTTAGTTGTTATATAAGCAAGGTTATAAACAAAATACTGAAGCTACTACAAAGTCAAAAAATAAAATAAAATGTGACCCTTTAGAACAAACAAATAAATAAATAAAATAAATAACAAAGCCCTTTGCAAAGCATAGAATTTGTATCCTTAACCTGTTATTTTCTTGTTTGATGATCCAATAGCTGATTGCTTTAAGCTTAAGACTTTTCTGTCCCTTAGCAGAAAGATAAGATGTAATTCATGTTACAGTAGCTTTAAAGGGCATCTATCACAGGTAACTACCAAGAACAAAAAAATCTAATTTGTACCCCAAAATGCAATAAATTAGTATAGCTGGAAATTCTTGCCAGTGTTCTCCTATATTATTTCTGAGGATACCGGCCTCAGCACCAGGCTTGAGTGACCATTGTTAGAGTTGAATACAATCTTACACCAATTCATAGGGCAAGATTTGTTTCACAAAAACAAAAGCATGAAAAATTCTCCACAGATTGAGTTTATACAATAGGCTATACAGCATGGTAGCATTCTCTAGTGGTCAGGATATATTTTAACATAGTAACATATTAACCATCTCTACTTACTATAAAATACCTGTCTAGTCAAGGGAGCTACACCT
This sequence comes from Acipenser ruthenus, assembly GCF_902713425.1. Taxonomy (NCBI): domain Eukaryota; kingdom Metazoa; phylum Chordata; class Actinopteri; order Acipenseriformes; family Acipenseridae; genus Acipenser; species Acipenser ruthenus. Next base: position 41,280,871 of record NC_081193.1, on the reverse strand, counting down.
GTACTTTTGAAGAGATGATGTACCAGTTTTGTGGCTGTTGTTCACAAAAAAATAATGATGGTTTTACAAGCACAAATCCAATCACATGTTCATTATTTTCATTCGCTATAATTCCAAAATAATGCCACACTTCTGATTTACCTCTCAAACTATTATCCACCACGTGATATAAACCCTGCGCTATCTTTTGTTTCACCTCGTCCACAGACATTTTGAATATCACCAAGCAGATGTCATAAAAGGATCTTGCAACGTATCAAACAAGCAGCAATACAAATCGAGAACACTGCATAGTCAGCTGACTCCTCCCTAATCACCTCCTGCTTTAGTGCAGGAAATACCGGTATATTTACCTTCTAATACGTTATTTGGGAAAGTTTACAGATGTTTTTGGTGATTCAAATTCAGACCCGAGCCTGATCCGAAAATTACATTTTCTGACCCGCATCCGAACCGCAAACACAAAATAACAACATTCTTGCACTGTCCATGTGGAATTTGGACTCAGGTATTTATTATTATTATTATTATTATTATTATTATTATTATTATTATTATTATTATTAGTCGTATTAGATGTAGCCTATTCTAGATTTACTACCAGTATTTTGAAAATGTACTGTACTAAACATTTTAACACTACCAGAGTTGTATGCATACCTGGAACTACCATGAGTGGTCAATCTGACCACGGTATTAAAAACAACATAAATATTAAAGTGAAAGGACAAACAATCAGATATAAATTGTTGTTTTATTCAAGCCTGTCATATACAACATCTGCACAACCAAAACATTGTAAATAAATGAACATTTGAACAGAAATGTGTTCATATACAGACATATATAAAGTGCAACTGCAAAAAACTATAAACAATTAAATAAACAGTCATTTGAAAATAAATAAGTGTCTATACAGGTGTATTATTTACATACAAAACTGTACAACCAAAACGATGTAAATAAGTAACAAAAAATGGAAAATATATAGATATATATAGACAGATACATAGACACAACAAAGCGCAAATACACAACTGAAACTATGTAAATATAAAACAAACATTTGAACACAAATGGATTGTCTATACAATCACAACAGCACAACATTTTAGCAAAGAAGCCTAAGTGTTTTCACAATCCACATGCAGTGCCATTTCCACACACAGCTTTTTCATATTGGGCACAACTATCAAGAGTGTCTTACCTGGCATTGTCATCGCTTGTGGCTGGCACTGAAGTCGTCTTCTTCTCAATATATCATTTTTGGTCCGTGCATTCCTTGTAAATAATAATAAGAGTTGATGGCTGCTAGATCCAATACATTGTATGGTTCTGTTTCCAGGTATTCCCAAATGTAGTGCTGGCTATCTGTTTCCGCATTTGGCAATCTTTCACTGCTGCTGGACGTTTCTCCTATGCAACCCCATTCTTCATTATTTAGTTTTCTGTCAGTGGCAACAACTTTTTGTTTATCTCTAGATTCACTTCCAGATAAATTCTGTAGTAATTCTAAGCATTGAGCAGCAGTCCTACGTTTGGCGACTCATTTTCACAGCTCAGACATGAAGCCATTTAACTAAAGGCTGCAGACTGTGCCGATCTATTTATTGAACTGTGATTAGTTCTGACATATTTAGCAACTTGAGTGAATCTAAAAATCTAAAAATAGATCACAGGAGATGCCCTACCTGCTTACATGACTGACACGCAATAGACACTTGATTGAAGTACAACTAAGGCTGATTGAAGTACAATAGACATCTCAGATTACAGACGCCATCGCAGTAGATCAGATTAGGAGGCTGTGCGGTCCAATGGTTAAAGAAAAGGGCTTGTAAACAGCAGGTCTCCGGTTCAAATCCCACCTCAGCCACTGACTCATTGTGTGACCCTGAGCAAGTCACTTAACCTCCTTGTGCTCCGTCTTTCGGGTGAGACGTAATTGTAAGTGACTCTGCAGCTGATGCATCGCTCACACACCCTAATCTCTGTAAACCGCCTTGGATAAAGGCGTCTGCTAAATAAACAAATAATAATAATAATAGATCGGCCAGCGATCTTTTGAAATGTGATTAGATAAGATGAGTCCTGTCTTATAAATACAAATAATAAAACAGAATATGGTACTAAGCAAAATACATTTGTTGTCATGTAGCGGCCAATTTGAGTCAAAAAATGTTTAGAAAATAATACATGGATAGTACAAATCGCTCTGGTATGGAATGTTAGTATTTTATTTCATTATTTATTTTTATTTTTTTTGGTAACTGTGTAACTCTGTGTTGGATTTTTGTTTTGTTTCCCTCGCTTTATTTATTTATTTGGGTGGCCAAATGAGGCAGACTGCACTTGTTGTTCTTCAACACAACTGAAAAACTTATTGGAAACCCAATTTAAGAAAGCTACATGATATGAGTATTTGTGCAAGGCCAAACTGGAACACTGACAGTAATATTTAAGTATAACCTCCCATATTTTAATATAAATTATGTCATTAGAATTTTGAAGGAGAATTTCTCTGCCTAATAGAAAACTACATGGAAACCTTATTTGTGCATGGAAACCAAGCCATTGTTATCCTTTCACTATAGAAATGCATGTAGTCTCGAACAATTGGGTTTTTATGGAGATACGCACTTCTAATACGGCTTACTTGGCTTGTATTGCTTACACACATTTAGTTCCATTCCTTGCCTGCTAAGTTGCCAATTGCAATATTTTACAAAGTCTGTTTTCTTAAATCTTGAATGGTTTTAATTGAATATTTGACATCATCAAACTTGAAGTGTGCCAATAAAGACACCTGCTTTGGAGCTCTGTTATTGTTTCCATGGTGCCACCTTCCATCACCTATTTTTAATGGTTTACACAACAAGATCAGGCTGTCCCAGCTGTTACTGTCACAGTTGCTAAGCAACCTGAAAATCAGAGTTCAAGGAGACAAAGAATAAAGCTTACAGAATCTATCTAGCTTTCGCCTTTTCAAAACACAAGCCATTTCTTAATACTGTTGTAAAGTTGGAATGTTCCACTAAAATATTACAATCATTCTTATGCTATCTTTATATTTATTTGTAAATGGGATACCAGAGCCAATTGTTGTCATCTCAAATGAAGTGTAGGCTATGTAAGGGGAAGGAGCAGCAAATGAAATGTAAAGAAAGAATCAAGCTTAAAAGTGTATACAACCTTTGTTATATCAAGCACTACAAAAAAGACTAGAAAATGGATAATACACTATTATGTGAGGGTAACAGACCTCAAAGCCATTGCACACCCCTACAGTTTTATCATGTTAATTTCCTTTTTAGAATTCATGAATTCCACCTAATGGCCCTATGGTGGATCAAAGACAATAACACAAGGCTTGGCAAAGGGTTGCATGTTTATTTTCCCCTTAAGCTTTCCATGCAAGCCAGTAAGTGTAATTAGTATTACTGTACCTAGCATCCTTACTGGGTGTATACTGCTTCTGAAGCTTTGAATTTAAATCAGTCAACCCTGCTATTCTTTTTTTGTGGGTTAAACCAGAATTATTTATTTAATGTGACATGTCCATTTTGGTGTGGTCAAAAACACATCATTTAAAATTCTTTGGGGGTGGAAAGTGTTTCTAATTTCAGATTAAATTACAATTCAAAATGCTAAACTAATATCTTTAAACTATACTAAAGAACATCTTGACCCAGCCAACTTTGACATATCCACCATGCTTTGGCTGCTGTGATTGTAATACATTAAAAATTCACTAAAAAACTTATACACTATAAGAAAATAATGTATAACATTTCATAAATGTGCCATTTGCTGTTAACTATAAATAATTATACAGACATTTACAGTGGATAAAAGGGCGGCAACATGAAACACCTAATCATTCCTTATTTGCATGCAGCGTCACTACATGAGATTGCAAACTTAGCAGCTCAAATTCAATGTTATCTAACAGGATTTTCTATATTCTGATTTACAGAGGGCACATTACTGAAAAAAGTAACTTATTATTCATTATTTGTTTCTTCAGAAAAAGGTCATATAATGTCCTTATTACTTAATAAAAAAAGTAGCGTGTTATATTACTTGTTATATTTATTTCTCTTGTCTTGTTCAGCGAAACAGTTGTTGTGACTATTGTTTACTTTTTAACAAAGTAAACAATACTAAGGGCCGGACCAAATCAAACCCCGATCGCTCTTGCGAAAGAGTGTTTATGCGATAATATCGCTAGTTTACATATCGCATTTTCTTTATCACGAAACCAAAACTAGCCATTTCCAATCCACGAAATGGGAGGAGAGAAGTTTCGCAGAAGTAGGAGGGACCGCCGAAAGCAACATGAAAACAGCTGTTGACCAATCCCCAGCTGGTATTTGTGACATTTTGAAGGAGCAGAAACAAGGCGGTAACATGCGAAAAGGCAGGTGAAGAGCCAACAAGTCTGTGTTATTACTACTAGTAGTAGTTGTACATACAACTAATACTAGTAGTAATAATAATAAAAATATGTTTAATAATAATCATAACAATTAGCTGCTTTTATTTTTAGTTAGTGAGTTTATATGTCCTCTTTTACTCATATTCTTAATTTTTGTGATTTAGTAGTCTACTTGTATCTGTTCCTTTGTTTATTTTCGTCCTGTCTTTGGTGTCAGTATAACAATCGACCTAGGGTCACACATAATTGGTTATTATTGAGGGACATACAGTACGTTGTGTCTGGTTATCTGTATATGTATGGTATAATGGTGTCTTTATTAGCGAGATATTACTGTATCTCAGAAACCATTTAAGGTGGTGACTTCATACAGTATTTGCAGGGGTAAATAAACTATACATCCTAAATGTGCTGATGACCACAATATTGGTCTCTGACCTAATAAAACCGTCCTATTGAGGTCATGTAACTTTTTAAAATGTCTTTTGGTTAGAGACAGTAGAGCTACTGTCTTAATGTTTTGCCACAGCTGTATTTTTTATTTTCTTATTTGCATTACCAGTGTTATCCAGTATAAATAACTGCTTCCACTGCCTCATATCAATCACACAGAGCACACAGGGGCGTAGCTAGGAATAGATTTTTACTTAGGCAAAAATAGAATATTAGTCATAACAAAAAAAACATATAAGTCCCTAACAGCCAGTCACCCACCTTGGATGATGTTTGAAATTTCATGACCCATATTTCTTCCAGCAAAACCACACCAACCTAAAATTACCCTATTCACACTGTAAGAAATATGTGACATTAAAAGGACAAGAAGAATAGAACATAAATATGAATAAGTTGATGGGTTTATACCTTCATTGAGAGACGTGCATTTGGTTCACTGCTACTGAAGTTAATGCTGAGACTGGTAAGACTGGTGCTGACACTGCTAGAACTGGAAAGACCGGTGTTGCCACTGCTGGAACTGGTAAGATTGGTGTTGACACTGCTGGGACTGGTAACATTGCTGATACTAGTGCTAAGACATAGGACACCTGGGACTGTATGATGCAACGATTAAAAACACTGATTTAGATGGCTTAACTTTAATATAGTTTGACAATCCTCTTATGGCCTGATCTATCGAAACGCTGTAACACTTCCTCCTGGGATACCTCCTTGTCTCTGTGGACATATAGCAGGGCAAGGCCATTCAGTCTATTTTCACCCATACTACTGCAAGACCAATGAAACATATCAAAACGATGCACTTAGTTAAACTCTACATCATGAACCACACTATTAATCCATATATGCCTGACTTTTTCTTCTCTATAGTGTTGCAATTTCTTATGAAGATGACAGTAAATAATGTAAGAAATCACAGAAACAATGTCAAACTGAATTAAATGGAATAAAACTGAGGAAAGGAGGCGCTACAACTGAAGTTGTAAAGTTCTGAAACATACTGCAGCGGGTTAGAGGATTGCAAGAGGACGCCAGCAACACACTCTTATTCAAAAGCACAGCGGGTTAAGCACCACGAACAGCAACAACAGCACAGTAGCACACCAGTCAGTAACCAACTACTCATGAGCGCTGCAGCGCTTACAGATATTTACCAACTGAAATCCTTATTTTTAAAAAATGCTGTCGCCAAACAGTGAATTTATGTACAGAATGACCTCCAATTCTAGCCAATGGCATTAGGGCCATCACAAAAAATACAACACAAAAACTAACAGCTATTAATCATTATATTGGGGGAGGGGGAAGGCGTTGCCATTGCGCAGGAAAAGCATTGATTTATCAAAACGTATTGCAGCTAAACATCACACAGGACTGTCAGCAGAAAAACAATATTAATATAAGAAGAATTAAAATCACTAAACATTCTTACCTAGAGTTGGCTTCTTCTGAAAGAAACACATTATAGATTAGTTTCTTCTTTTCATCTTTCAGTATGTACAGTACCGAACTGTCCATTAAATAATATATTAGACTACCCGCTGCTCCAGAGGCCTGTTGTACTAATGGAAAAAAAATGGGATAGGATCAGAGATCACTGGAGTCAGATCATAAGAATGTGTTGTACTAAGCCGTACTAAACAATGAAAAGAAACATTACAGGTACAGTATTTAAACGGTTGTAGAGGCACTTGTGGGATGTGTAACGTTATATTTTTTGGAACCCCGCTACTTACTCTTTAATTCCAATTATATATCAATATTGAAGTAGGATAAAAGACTTAGGAACAGGTAAGTAGGCTTAACCCTTTAACACTAGAACCCCCACGGCAGTCATTTTGACGGTTTGAGGTTTTAAAATTGAAACTACTGTGTGTGTCTGAAAGTTATGTGGTTGTCCATTTATGACTTTTCCAAAATACATGTATTAAATACTGTGATGTCGTTTGAAAGACAGGATCACGAAAGTAAGTCCCACCCACCTAGAACCGCAAAAGCAGCCATTTTGACAGTCTTTTACAATACATGTTTTTATTTTGAATATATTCTATTTTATTTTTATAACATAGAATATATCTCTACTAGACCTGGCAGCCATCAATTTCTTTGTTTGATACAAAGAATGCACCGGGGAAAATATCAGTAGGAGAGATTTCATCTTGAAGCTAGCCACAGCGCTTCAGCAGAAACATTTCGATCAGAAAACTGCAAAAGCACCAGACAAATGCAGCTCAGCCTGGATTCATTGCTGCACCGAGTGATACATGCAAGAGAAAACATGTTACTTTCACTTTAAATTAAAAAATAATTTCGTTTTTACAGTTTTGTATATACATATACCTGTTTACACACTAGTTTCTTTTGAAATGTTTATTTTGTTATAGTTTTTCATTTTTTGAATTATTGCTTTATATGTGTGGTAAGTTAGAAAATAAACCCTTTTATGTTTAATTGTTCTTTTAAATATGGTGTTTCGGCTGTGCAGATGTTTGACATGACATGCTGGAATAAAGTTTGAAGTTGTATCCAAAAGAGTGTCTTTCATTTTAATATCGATGTTGTATAAAATGTAGCCGTCATAATGACTAATGAGCATAATAATGAGTCTTTCTGGGCCTACGATCAGGTAAACTCAATAAAAAAACACTTCATTTTATTGACATACTGGGCCACCATATTAGCTATACAGTTTGGAAATGTGTCTCATTGTTTCGTGGAGGGACTGAATCACTCAGGTATATTGTATTTTGCCCATATTTCATATATATATATATAAAGTATATATATATATATATATATATATATATATATATATATATATATATATATATATATATTATTGTTTTTTTTTACTTATTGGAGTGGAAAATCAGTAATAGTTTGTATAGTTTCTGAAATATTGCATAATATCCTCTGGTGCCCTGGACCAAAAAATACAATGTTCAAGTCTCTACTGCTAAACATTGCTTTCTTGATGAATTTCAAAGATAGAAAGGCAAAATCTGCTAAAAATGTGTAAAAACAAATACAAAATAAATGACTTGTAATTTACCCAAACATCAATATTTTTCAACAAAACTTTCAGGAAGTATTGTATGCATCTCTTTGAAAACACTAAATGGAATACATAATAAAAAAATAAAAAAACAAACAAACAAAAACAAAAATTATAATATAGTGTTGAAAAAAAAACTATTTTTTATGGTTTCTGGAGTACTTTATTAAATTCCCCAGAGTGTTCTGAAAAAAGGACACCAATTCCAAGATGCTACTGTAAAAAATATATATTTGTAGTGCATTTTTATAGGTAGAGAGTCAAATACAGCCAACAAAAAACCTGGTCCTGGGGAGCATTCCACTGAAAAACACTTGGTCCTTAAGGGTTAATGTGTAATTAAAGTGGAAGTGCTTTTAAGGACTTCCCACAGGTGTGCTGTAGCTCCTTGGCTTTCAGTATTGGAGCAAGATGGCAGTTACCAGATTTTGAAAATGAACAGACCTCAGGCAGAATACTGAGCCTCAGGCATCTGCCAAATGAAAAAAAAAAAAAAAAAAAAATGGGCCTGGAATTATGTGGGAAAGTGTCGCCCCCATGCTGTAGCAAGGCAAGTGCACTTTCCCACTGTATTTAGTTGTAGGTTATTCTTTTCTAATGGACCTGAAAATTGTTTGATCAATGAAATACAGAAGTTTGGAAGTTAAGATAAAGGTCTGTTATCAGTCATTGTTGCATGTCTGCATTAGATATGATTCAAAAAATGTGATTCTCCACACCAAATTGTCCCGGTCTACCAGGTTGCTAAGTGTGTACTGATTCTGTAACTGTAGAGAAATCTAAGTACATTAACTCATGTGAAGTTAGTTACTTGTTAAGTATACACCTGTGAATATATTGTCCAAACAGTTAAGGGAGAGGGGGCTTTCGTTATACTGGCATGGCACAATCTCTCACAATGCTACTGCCATTATGATGTTCTAGGAAGACAATGCATACACTGGTTTGCAAAATGTGGTCTGCCATCTGGGTCACCCAGCACTGTCACTGGATCTTAACCTAATTGTGGAATAATGGAATATCACCATTGCATCTACTTGATAAGTCTCATGTTTCTACTCAGACCACTGGTACCCTAAATAGTGCTAAGAGGGGTTTTACATTTTGTTTATGAAACTTCTCATACAAACTAGACAACATAACATTTGCTTCCGCTGATTACTTCAATTGTAAAAATATTTTCAAAAAATTATTAACTTAAACAGCAAGATGGTCTAATCGATAATTGATGTGCTAGCTTAATTGCAACACATTGTTCCTCTAATTAATTGCAGATTATTTATTCCAAAAACTCTGTTCTGTTGAAGGCCTGCTTTATCATATTTTACTTAAATGATATGTATACTTTACCATGCATGAGATTTTGCTGCAGTACAGTACTCTCAGGCAATTGCAGGTTTGTGTGCCCCCTAGTTACTTTGTAAGTCATACTACAGCTAATATACTGCGCACACCTGAGCCTTGTAACCAGCGACACAAGAGGGCCTGGAATTAATTATTTAAAAAGTAAAAATAACACAGTTTGGGCAGTCAGAACCGCTCAGCTTTAATTCACAATTTATTTTCTAAAAGTTTGTTTTTGCTTAAAACAATATTTATTTTTTAACAATAAATTTGCATATGTTGTTATTTTTGGCTGACAAGTAATACCAGTAATATCTATTTCAACCATAGATAAATACTGCTGAAGAGAGGCAACATAAATTACATGTGTACTCCCCTTTCAAACCACTTCTTTTCAGAAATTCAGCTTGTCTTGAGACATCACAAACCATGACAACAGTATATCGACGATTCATCCAACAAAAACTCTTTATTTGTAGGATGATGTTGCATAAATATTGTGTTTATTGTATGACATGGGAAAAGAGCTTTGCACTATTTAAAAAAGCTCCTTATCAAAGTTGCAGGAACTTCTAAGTTCTCTTGCACTTCCTCATGCCAGTTTGTGACAATCTTACTCCTCCCCGCAGTAATATCAGTTTCCATACCTGATCTAACAAGTACAAGAAGGACTTGCCAGTATAAGCATAATGTTAAAATAAACTACCTTGAATAAATCCACAGTAAGAACTGTAGAGACTCCACCTACGAAAACTAAGCAGTTTCAGTGAGGGGGTCAAACAAAAGGAAGCTACAGTACTGGTAGCCCTAGAGACACTATCTACATCACTAAACAGAATCAGAAAATGAAAGTGAAATTAGAAGTTCTGGCAACTTCAAAAAATGAGCTCAGCTTTTCAACACAGTCTAAAGCAGCCAGTATTTGAATAATGACATTCAGAATTATCATAAAAGGTCAGGGAGAGTGTCACAGGGTAGCGTCACTGGCAGGGCTTGTTTCCATCAGGAGAGAGACTCAGATACAAAATACTGCTGGTTTAAGTGCTAGTGTGCATGTTTATTTACAAAAGCAAAACACTAACAAACAAAACAAACAGGCGCAGTGGCCAAAATAAATGCTTTAAACAATAAACAACTGTACCTACACCCTTCAATTTCAACACAGTATAGCACAGCACAGCAAAATCCACTAACATTTACCAACATTGACTAGCTTAACACCTGTGATTTCCCTTTTTACACACCTGTGGCTGCAGCCTAGTTAATCATCAATCATTCCATTATGGCCCCAGCCACATTCCCACATGTGTTCTGGTAGGGAGGAATTTAAATCTCTCCCTGCCAAACCAATATTCCCCCCACACACCCACACATTACACCGGCAGGGTTTCTGCCTTGCCACAGAGGGCAAAAAAAAGATGTTAAAATGTCTGCTACGTGCTCTTTAAAATAACTCTGATATTAAACACCCACCCAAGTTGCGCTTTAACTAATGTCCCAACATTTGATTAAGTTTGTTCCTCGACATGAGATAATTCTAAATTATGTTGTACACAGTTATGATGCTGCCAGTATTTTATTTAATTTGATCAACATTTATAGGCTTTCCTCCAGTTCTTGAAAACACCCAGAGATGGCACTCAAACAATACGCTATTAAGAATTTTACTTGGAAACAACAGCTGTCACCAGTTACATAATCAAAAGCTATTGCTTCTGCAGAGAGCAAGTGGAAAGTCATGGTTCTGTAATAATTTGAAGATTGATAAGCTCCATTAACTTTTATATTGATAAATGTCCTGCAGATTCATACAAAAAAAAACATTATCTGGCAATTGAAAGGTTTAAACAAAATGGTATATTATACAGCATTTATTTAGACCTTTAAATACTGAATAGGTTATAGAATATGCTGTACTACTTTATATTAAGGTGCTGCTTATTAATGTTTTATAAATATATAATAGATGCCTAATAACTGTTATAGGGTGCTAAAGCATTATAGATGGTTTATAACCATGCAATAGCCATAGACAGAATTATGTTTAACCTTTTGCGGTCCTATGTCGGAGCAGGTCCAACATAACAATTTTCCCTTTCCTATCCAATGTCGGACCCTATCCGAAATCATCAAAAAGATGTCAGCACAAGTCTCTACTCATTTTTTCTCAGGAAAAAGCTGATAAAACCTTTCAATGGCCGAGTGAGACCGATAGGAGCCGAGAGAATCCGAAAAAAAGGGGGCGGATCTGAGCAATACACATAGTCCCTGCAACACAGAGATAACACGGACATAAAAAAAAACAAGATTGCTGCTTCCGCATCCAGCGCTCAAAGAATATCATGGACATTTGCAGAGCTTTTTGAGATGTTATAGTAATAAAATAATGACTTGGATCGCATTATTGAGAAGTTTGGTGATAAAACGAGTGATCAGGAGATGATTTATCAGTATGCACAACTATGAAGAGGTATGTGAAAAATACAGGGGTAGGGCGGGGCTGGAGATGCGAGTACTGAGTGTCCTGTTGATATGCAGTGCCTTTTAAACCTGTTTTACTGTGAAAAAAATACTTTTAAACAGCACATGTAAAGTAAACAGCAAGTGTGAAAATAAATTGGACCTGACGCGCCTGAGAGGCGCTGAATAAATGGACCACTAAGGGTTAAACATCCCAAAGTACAATAGCTGGCTAAAAACTGTCCCCTTTAAAAAAAATAATTCCGTCTATGGCTATTGCATGGTTATAAACCATCTATAATGCTTTATTACTACTCTATAACATAGTTATTAAGCATCTATCATGTATTTACAAAACATTTATAAAACATTAATAAGCAGTACTTTAATAGAAAGTTTTATCGAATATCCTTGAAACGATATCCTACCACAGAAGTGAGTATGGTTGCAAGGTTTTTACTTCTGATAATGCCATATCGGAATATAATATACATTTTGAGCATATGTTACTATTTATACTTTTTTATATCAAAACAGACAAAGACTATTCTAACTTGTTCATCAGCTGATAGAAAGCATATGTCATTGTAAAATCCTTGCTACAGTGACAGTTGGTGATCAGCATATACACATGTTACATGTAAGATATGCCTGCATTCTATAAGAGTAACATAATAATTTTGTATTATCATTTCTCCTCTGGAACACCAAAGTTCGAATGAAATCTAATTTTAATTTTGATCAGACATGAAATGCCTGAGGTAACTGCTATCTACATCAATTCATGCTACTATTTATTGGATATAAGCCTACTTAAATTTCATTCATATCATAAAAGCACCATAACTATACACTCTAAAACAGTGTAAAAAGCACAACTGGTGCTAAATGACCAAACAATTTTGTGTTTTTAAACTGCATTGTTCTTTCCCAAACAAACATGATATAAGTTTAACGCATGCAGAGTGAATTGTTTTAGAGTGTGGTAATACTGCCACCCAGTGCTCCTTTATATACATTTCACAATTCTGATTTTACATTATTTTTTATCATCTGAGATAAATGTCACCAAATCCTCCAAACTATTAATTTTATCAATCGTTAGTAATCAAGTGTCTCTAAAATTCCAGTCTTTTGTTTCTTAAACATAAAATAAATAGATACAGTGATTGCTTAAGCATTGTCAATCTATAATAATAATATAGGAACTGGTTGATACAAACACATTGCCTGTCAGGGTTGACAATGACTGGAACCAACCCAATCAGGTGCATTATGTTTACTAGCAGTTGATAGCCCATAAACAGTCATAATTTTAATCACATGGCAAACACATATACACTTATGACCAACAGATAATGGAGAATGCATGGTCCACAGCACAGATGAAAGCAGATAGGTAGTAAAGAGTACAGGGTGCAGTCTTGTAGTGTCCTTGTTTTTGTTTGTTTTTTTTTTAATCTGAGGCAGAGCAAAGAGCAAGTAGCCAGAGATCAGAGAGCGCTGTTGTAATGTTTAGAGTCGGCTTCATGCTTTTCAAACAAAGAGATTGTTTAAATCTTCTGATTGGCTAGTTTGTGCCTGAATTGGGCTTGCAATCTGGATTGTGACCAAATCCCCAACTCCATTTGTAGAAATGCAGCCCCAAACTTGCAAGGAACCTCCACCATGCTTCACTGTTGCCTGCAGACACTCATTTGTGTACCTCTCTCCAGCCCTTCGGCGAACAAACTGCCTTCTGCTACAGCCAAATATTTCCAATTTTGACTCATCAGTCCAGAGCACCTGCTGCCATTTTTCTGCACCCCAGTTCCTGTGTTTTCGTGCATAGTTGAGTCCCTTGGCCTTGTTTCCACGTCGGAGGTATGGATTTTTGGCCGCAAGTCTTCCATGAAGTCCACTTCTGACCAGACTTCTCCAGACAGTAGATGGGTGTATCAGGGTCCCACTGTTTTCTGCCAATTCTGAGCTGATGGCACTGCTGGACATCTTCCGATTGCGAAGGGAAGTAAGCATGATGTGTCTTTCATCTGCTGCAGTAAGTTCCTCAACGTTGCCCGTTTCTTTGTGCTTCTTCAAAAGAGCTTGGACAGCACATCTGGAAACCCCTGTCTGCCTTGACATTTCTGCCTGGGAGAGACCTTGCTGATGTAGTATAACTACCTTGTGTCTTGTTGCTGTGCTCAGTCTTGCCATGGTGTATGACTTTTGACAGTAAACTGTCTTCAGCAACCTCACCTTGTTAGCTGAGTTTGGCTGTTCCTCACCCAGTTTTATTCCTCCTACACAGCTGTTTCTGTTTCAGTTAATGATTGTGTTTCAACCTACATATTGAATTGATGATCATTAGCACCTGTTTGGTATAATTGTTTAATCATACACCTGACTATATGCCTACAAAATCCCTGACTTTGTGCAAGTGTACCTAGAAGAATTGATGCTGTTTTGAAGGCAAAGGGTGGTCACACCAAATATTGATTTGATTTAGATTTTTCTTCTGTTCACTCACTTTGCATTTAGTTAATTGATAAATATAATCTATTAACATGTCTATTTTTGAAAGCATTCTTACTTTACAGCATTTTTTCACACCTGCCTAAAACTTTTGCACAGTACTGTATGTCGGGATGCAACTTTGGTTAGAGACCGCAAACAGTTTCGTTTTTCTACCTGCGTTATTCTTGTTAGGCGATTTAAGAATAAAACGCTCCTCTTAAATAGTCAACCTGCCCACTTCTGTGATTGGTCAGTTTGAATATTTGGGGCAGTGATTAACTCACGCCAAGGATCTCCTTATTGGTAGATTTCGTCTTTGTGCCACTCCTTGGCCTTGCCCACAGCTTGTGATTGACAGTTCACTCAGATTTCCTTTGTCTTGTCAAGCGTGATTGATCAGTCCTCCTAGCTCAGGACTGGCTTGCGTCAGTCCAGCAGGACTGACGCAAGCCAGTCCTGAGCTAGGAGGACTGGTTGGCTTCACAAGAGCCGATATGAAGAGGAATTTTTACGACAGCTTCAAAAGCTGCATTTGTCTACTTTGTGCAAGAGATGGGGGGGAAGAGAAAAACATTAACTTGCAACTTTCTCAAACAAGTTTAAACAGCGTATATTACATCCAGCAATAACCTGATTTGACTGCACTGTCCGCTACACTACATTACTGCAAATTGTTTCCAGCAAAGAACTCTGTGATGCGCATCTGGACGATCTTTTTTTGCAAGTATGGACGGCAAACTTTCAGCGGTTTCTAAAAAATCCCAATTTGGCTCTATATCCGGATGCTGCTCCATAGCACGCCACAGTGTTATAAGTGCAGCACGCACGCTTAAGTCATCTGTGTCTGTTCCAGGCAGAGCATCCTGGTTGCTAAGGTGACACAGCTGAGAATTCTTCCTCTGACAACCCTTCTGATGTTGTCAGAGTTTCAGTTTCGGTTGTGTTTTCGTCAGCGCTCTCCTCCTCAACTACAGAAACCCCAGCTTTTTTGAAGCAACGTTGCATTGTTTGCTGACTGACAGAGTTCCAAACATGCTTTAGCAAGCGCACAGCATCTAACAGAGACATTTTATTTACACTGAATTTTCATGCTGATCTCTGCTTTTCTCTTTCAAGCCATGCCTGCTTGCAGTTGCAGTCAGTGCTGTTTTTTCAAACTGTAAACCTGACACTGCATACAGGGATTAAATAGCCAAGGTACAGTACAGGGGTAATCGCTCAGTAACGAGGTGCAAACAGCTGATCGATCGATCTGTCAAGCTTTTACTACAGTAAATTGCTGCCTTTTGTATTGACATCTATGTGAGTGGCAAGGTAATGAGGTGAAAACAGCTGATTGGTGGATTAGTAAGAGCGATTACTACAGTAATAAGCAGTGCATTTGTTATTTTAAATGTATGTGAATGACACATAACAGCCAAACAGCTGAGTTTGCCTGAAATATATGGCATGCTTAACACGGCATAAACAATGTCTTTGTTACTGAAATCAATGGGAATGGCAAACACTATTTGTCCGTGTGGCAGTGTGCCCTGCCCATGTGCGTGTTATGTGTTGCATGTGGTGTGTTAATGTTTGTGTGTAGGTATTGGTGCACAGGATGTAAATGGGTCTGTGTAGCACAAGTGATTTAAAATATATAGTTGTATTTAGGCACAGGGATGCATAATCACTTCACGTGCAGATAAAGTATGTGAGCACGGGATTGCACAAATTAGTGCTTGGATTTATTACTATTATTATTATTTATTTCTTAGCCGACGTCCTTATCCAGGGCGACTTACAATTGTTACAAGATATCACATTATTTTGGGTTTTTTTACTGGAGCAATCTAGGTAAAGTATCTTGCTCAAGGGTACACCAGCAGTGTCCCCCACCTGGGATTGAACCCATAACCCTCCGGTCAAGAGTCTAGAGCCCTAACCACTACTCCACACTCCTGGATTCAAGTGAATAATTAATTAGTAATTGAATCCCAGCACAACAGTATATATAGATGCACGTTTTACTCACTCAGGGTTGTGTGTTCGGTGAGTGGAGAACGGGTGTGGAAAGGAGAGAATTAAAAAACTAAACCAAGGAAAAAGTAAATATAAGTTGCTTTGACTCACCGTGTTTGTTTATCTGTTCGTCCACTCTCTGTTTACTGTTTTGTCGTTTTGTTCGTCTGTTTATTTTGGCCTCAAGTGCCGTGTTCTGTTTTTGCTTAAACCTTGTACGGTATAAGTGGTGGATACAGTGTGTATTGTCAAACGACTCACCCACTCGGGTTCGTTGCCCCTTTAAAAATACGACCCAGGACACTGAAATCGATTTTTCAAGCGCTGACGCGCTATATTTTAATAAACACAAAATAAAACTAATACAAAAGCAAACAAACACCTAGCTCTTTTGGAGCACTAACTCGACTTTCAGGAACACCCTGACTAACGCGGGACAGCTACGCTGTTTTCCCGTCCTTCCCAAAACACCGGTTTGACACCGCACTTACTTTACTTCCTTTGGCTACTCGGAGACAGCGCACCTCTTCTGCCTCCTTCTACTCAGCAGCCTCGAGCAGACTGCCTGCTTTCCTTTTAAACCCTGCACCTGGATCTAATTCCCCAATAACGCCCAGGTGCGGATGATAATTAATAATAAAACAATTAAACTAAACACTAAAGCAATTAACAAATCAATTAGAAAATTAAATGAAACAATAAAGCAACACAAATCAAACAAAAAGGTGCATTTCTCTCGCAGGGAGGTTTTAACCCCCTCCCTGCTGTCTCTCACAACCCGCTATCTTACAGTGTATATATATATATATATATATATATAGATAGATAGATAGATAGATAGATAGATAGATAGATACACACACACACACACACACATGCAGACCTGGGATAAATATAGTTATAAATATGGTGGAAAGTAACTATTATTTGAAAATATTTAAATATGAGTAAAGTAGTTGAAATACATTGAAATACTTAAAATTCATAAATATGTAACTGTCACATACAGCAGCCTAATTATTATCCTGCATTCTATGCAGGTTAAGCCTTGTCCTTGTTAACCACTCAATTATCTTTTGGAAACTGCTCTATTTCAATTAGATTTAATTTGATCAATTAATTGAAATATTTGAAAACAATGAAATATCTTTAACCACTGATTTAATGGCCTGTTTTGAAGTTATTGAATTGAACATGTTGAGCATTTTCCTCATTAGAAATCCTCCTCAACCACCATGTGGTAATTGTAAGACTTGGTACACAATTATACATTTAGGGTAATACTTTTTTTTTTTCTTCAAATAACTTACATATAGTTAAATATTTTCAAATAATATTTGACTTTGTGCAATTAATGATTGAATATTTAAAAATAAAAGTGATTTATTTGAATATATATATATTTAAATATTTCAACTATTTGAAATAGTTGGTGTTTACAAATGAAAATTAAATACAACTATAGGTCTGAGATAGATAGATAGATAGATAGATAGATAGATAGATAGATAGATAGATAGATAGATAGATAGATAGATAGATAGATTTTATGTTGATCATAAAATAGGTGAAGTTATTGCAGTTAACTATTTTTAAGGGTTGCTCACATGTTCTTAGTTTAGTTGTGGGACTAGGGCTTTTACTTCCCATAATATAGTTATATCAGATCATGCACCTCTGGTTTTGGAGCTTGTTTTTCTCAGACAGCACCTTGCCATTCTTGGAGACTCAACCCGCTCTTGCTCTCAGATCATAACTTTATTCAGTTTATTTCTTCCCAAATAGACCTTTTTCTTGACACCAACTCAACTCCATGGATATCCTCAGCCACATTATGGGAAACCCGAAAGGCATATTTACGTGGACAAATAATCTCATACAGTGTGCAAATCAACAGACTCCGATCAGAATTAAGTGACCTTATTTTACAGCCATTGAAATAGAATAAGGACCCTCTTGACTGTGAATCATACCGCCCGATATTGTTTAACGCAGACTTTCAAATTCTTGCTAAGACCCTAGCCCACCATCTTGAATCAGTTCTGCCCGCCATAATCTCCTCTGACCAGACAGGGTTTATGCAGGGAAGACACTTGTATTCACCGTCTGTTTATGTATACTCCTTCTTCTCCCTTGCCTGAGGTTATTGTTTCACTCGACCCGGAAAAGGCTTTTTACCGTGTCAAGTGGGATTACCTATTTTCTACTCTACATCGGTTTGGTTTTGGTCCTAATTTTATTTCATGGATCAAGCTGTTATATACCTCCCGCTCAGCTTCTGTTCGCACAAATAACATGCAATCCAAATATTTCCCTCTCTACCGGAGTACAAGACAAGGTTGCCCTCTCTAACCCCTCCTTTTTGTAATTGCCATTGAACCTCTTTCGATATCCCTGCGTGAAAATCAGGATGTAAGGGGAGTTATTCGGGGGAGTCATGAGCAGAAGGTATCTCTTTATGCTGATGACATTCTTTTATATATTTCTGATCCTATCTCCTCTCCCCCCCCCCCATGCCTTAGCTGTATTAGAGCAATTTAGCTGTTTTTCTGGATATAAACTAAACCTACACAAGAGCGAACACTTCCCTATTAATTCAGCTGCCCTCCGTTGTCTCCTTGATGATTTCCCTTTCAAAATTGCGTCCAATAGTTTCACCTGTCTGGGAATCTCAGTTACACACTCATACAACAAGCTTTTTAAATCTAACTTTACTGCCTTAGTAGAGTGCATTATACAAGACTTTCTTCATTGGTCCATTCTACCCATTTCCCTAGCAGGTCACATTAACTCTGTCAAGATGAACACGCTCCCTAAATTACTCTACCTTTTTTCAATGTATCCCCGTTTATAACATTATATTGTCTCTGCATTGCCCTTCACTGTCTACACTGAAAACCATGTGGGAACAGGATTTAGGGTTCAACTTCACGATGACATTTGGGAATCCATTCTTGCCCGTGTGCATTCCTCTTCAGTTTGCGCTCGACATGGGCTCATTAAACGTAAAGTTTTACATCGCCTCCACTTGTCAAAGGTCAAACTGGCCAGAATCTACCCTGAACTAGATCCAACCTGTGACAGATGCAAACTAGCTCCTGCTTCCCTCATCCATATGTTCTGGTCTTGTCCCAGGTTGGCTCCATTCTGGACCTCTGTCTTTGAGACCCTCTCTCAAACCTTACAAGTGCCCATTGACCCTACCCCACTGTGATGGGGTGCCCACCCCTTGTGTATATTTACTTATTATTTATTTGTATTATTATTATATGTATTTATGACGGCCGGACGGAAACCGTCCTTCATTATATTTATTATTTGAGACTGGCGAAAAAGCCGGTCTCATAAATTGCAGTTGGCGTGGATGGGGTTAAATCCCCATCCCGAGAAAGCTTGTGGGAATGTGGCTGGAGCCTTAAGGTAAATATTTTATTAATGGATAATTAAGGCTCCAGCAACAAAATAAAAGATCCACTCCAGGCTCATTAAAGTTGAAGAGTTTAGAGGAGTTGAGAGCGAGAGCAAATTCTATCGGTAAAAGATGGAAAGTTACTCGTTTTTTGTAAACCTGTCACAAAGACCTGGCGTCAGACCAGAAGCAGGAAATAAACAGACAGAGAGGTGTGGTTTTGTGAAGCTGAGCGAATGCTTTCGCTCAGCATTTAATAAACAGAACAGAAAATAAAAGGTTTGAACAGACAAAAACACAGGACACGGCACTTGAGGCCAAAATAAATAGACGAACAAAACGGACTAGACAGACAAACAAACACGGTGAGCAGATTTCACTACTATTATTTTAACAATTACTACCTCCGTCTCCAATCCCGTTCTCCACTCACCGAACACCCAACACTGACTGAATGAAATGTGCGTCTATATATACTATTGTGCTGGGATTCAATTACTAATTAATTATTCACTTGAATCCCAGCACGTGAATTCATTACGTGCAACCCCGTGCTCACATATTACATTTAACCAGCACGTGAAGTGATTTGTGCCCTCCTCGTGCCTAAATACAAATCTACATTTTTAACTCACACGTGAAACACAGACCCGTTTATATCCCGTGTACCAATGACTATACACCAACATTAACACACGCACGCAACATACAACACATAACACACAATTGCACACAGGGGCGGGGCACATTGCCACAAAACCATATAGTTTTTATTTGTCTGTTTTGTTTTGGCCCATGCGCCCTTTTCTTTGTGTTTTATAGAAGTGTTTTTGTTCTTTAATTTAATAAATATATTGCTGTGGCAGTTTCAACCCTGTACTTACCATCTGTCTGTGTGCTGCTTCCTGGTCTGTGACATCACCACACTCGTCACTCAAGCTTTGTGACACCCACTCATTGCACTTTTCAGTGTGTTACCTAACAATGTTCCCATATCTAGGCTACAGTCAAACACTGTGGCCTTTGCAATCCTTCTCGCTAGATGCCTGATTTTTTTTTCGGATGGAAGCAAGCTGCCTCTTATGTTCATTTGATCAGGGATCTTATGCATTCCCTTAAATTGGAAAAAAAATCAAGTTCACACCAAGGGGATGTACTGGAAAATTTTATAAAGCATGGTAACCCTTTCTTTCCCATGTTGATGAACCAAGACTGCCCTCTCTTCTGTAATTTTCCTTTAAAGGAACCAAGTGTGATACTCTCTCCCTCCATCTCTCTCTCTCCTATTATAATTTAGTGTAACAATTATTTGTTTGTCATTGTTTACCTCATTAATTTGTAAAAACCAATAAACAACGTTTTAAAAAAAAGGTTATTGTGAGCATTCAGTCAGCAATAAAGCATTGCTTTTTACTCTGATAAGAAAAGTGCTGAAGAATTGTTACCACAGATTAGACTCCCATAGCTTATCAGACTACCACCAGAAGGATGGGTAAGACTGTCAGTGATGTAACCACCTACTGTTGAACAGTTCTGTAACTGATGTAGATCAAAATGCAAGGCAATCTTCAATCGAACACTATGAACATAGTATTCATAACATTTAGGGAGTTTAAAATGTTTCTCCAGTAATCTTTGTATATGCTCTGTATTTTTATTTTGTACTGCAGCATCAACCCATTTATTTATAATGAATTAACAACATTTAATTCCAATTTTATTTTATTTTTATTTTGAACAAATATATAACCAAACATTGAATAAATATAGTAACTAAAAATTGCTTGTACATTTTAACTCCTTACATTACAGTCTACATTGTAAAGTTCTAAACTTCATGTTTGGGTGTTTTGTTCACGTATTTTCATAATACCTTCTTCCTCCCATACAAGGCTGTGTGCCCCATTATTTTTTATAGCGATTATTTGTAGGTAACTGGGTCTCAATTAGTATGGAGCCAGTCACAGATTTTCCATAGAAACAATGCTCTCACACATGCACAGGGACATACAGTGGAATACAGAGTTTACATAAACTAATACTTCACTAATATTGCACAAGAAAGGTGCACAGTCCAAATATCTTATTCTAAGCACTCTAATAATCATGGGATATTTTCCAGCATCGAAACATACCATATTGAGTGATAACACAGACAATAGTGCTATAATGTAGTCTAGAAGAAGTGTAGCTTGGCTGATGCTGGTGGTGCATTAAAAATAAGTCTTATGTCTTTAAAATGGTGTACCTTATGGAGAACTATGAGAAACCATATTTAAGCCTGACAATGGAGCATTTACTTTATTTTGACTGTAACATTTTTCTTCAGCCAAAATCTTCATCTCTCATTGGGTTGCAATACAGATAACAAGAAAACAAATTATTAACTTTTTTTTTTTTTTTTTTTTTTTTACATAATAAGCTATTGAAAGCAATTTATTCTCTGTAATGATGGATTATGTCTTCTCGGATAATGAAAGACATTTATTTGTGTGGATGGATTTCATTTGTGTTTTAGTCATGTTCACATTGGGTTTGTTACAGTCTCATTTCAGTTCCTTTAGTTAAACAATGAATCCGTTTTCTTGTTTTTCACACATGAAAGCAAATGTTTGAGTTTGTTTGGGTGTAAAATAGAGGATTTTTGTTTCATTATTTTTTTTTTCTTTTCAGGACTGAGTTCATTTGTGTTCACATTACCATGCCAACATCAGACTATTTTATAATAATATGGAATTATTTATTTGTTACAGCCTAGATTAAATTACCAGGTAATTCTCAAACACATATTTTATTCTCCAAGCCGTGTAAAACCAGACATGGCATTAGATGTGCATGTCCATGGAACGCTTCCAGAAGCATCAACACATAATCCGAATCCTAATTTTCACAATTTTACCCAGACATTAAAATGAATCCTTTACCACAACCTTTAAATCACTATCAGATTAGAAAAGTGCTATTCAGTAAACCTGTGCTAAGCAACAAGTACAAACGAAAATCGAAACGGCTACGGACATTTTTCTGAGTATAGTAATCCATTAATAATACAGTAATAGTAATTTTGCTATCAATTGTTATTCGTTAAAAAAAAAAAAAAAAAAAAAAAAAAGCATTGAATCAGCTCCTGGCTTGAATAGAGCAGTGAGAACTGTTAATTTCGTCTGGATATAGAGAAGTAATCTGGGGGAAGGAGGAGCACAGCAGTCTTTGAGCTGCACAAAATGTCAGTTACTGTTTCAGAGGAGAGCAGAGCTGCTGTAAAATTCCATACATACATACACTTTGAAAAAGGATTTACTAAGGATATACTTTCCAAAAACACACATGATTTAAAAATATTTATTTACTTCATAGTAGGTACATTTACGGATTTTAGCCTTTATTCGAGGTTATTATTATGCCTGAACCAGTATTGTTAAATACCAGAATGCCATATTACAAAACATAAATTCTGTAGGCATTACTAAAATAACGGTGGAGGATGAGCCCTCATTGTATTACATGTGTATGAGACTTTTTCTTTAATGCGCCTCGGAATATCGTTCCATCTTTTCTTAATCTCCTCCACCGTTCTTTTAATAATGCCTACACTCTAGAAGTAAAGAATTAGCTCTTTGCAAAATGTTATTAAATGTTTCTTTGTCCTTGAAAACTATGTCTCCTCCTTGCTGCAGACAAGTCTCCCACATCACCTTTCCTTTTATGTAGTCTACTGTCTGACTGCGGCAAATTAACGCCAGCTTTTCAGAGTTCTTAAAATAATCAAGCAAATACGAGGCCCACAATTACTGGCAGCTTTAATAAATTAGACAGAATATTTAATAGACCTCATTTGCAAAATCCCTTCCTAATTTTAGTGGTTTTGTTCAGAAACGCCCCAGAATTACATATGCATCAAGGGCTAAAGTGCACAGAGACATTGCCCCTGCAAATCACGTATTAATGTGTGTTTATGCCATTGCGTGTGATTTATAAATCCCATCCAAGAATTCAGAACCCTCAGCGCCCGTTTTACGGTCTGTAACTGTGCAGAAGTCAGGTAAGCAGCTGCTGTTCTAATACCTGACTACAATCTCATCATACTTAGCTGAGCTTAGCAACCCAATGAGTATGAGTAATGGGTTCTCTGCACACCCCTACTATTCAATCTAAAAAATAAATACATAAATTAGTCAGTTCACATACCTTATCCACAACAAAATTCAAATCTGGGGTAAACCGAGGTTGTTGTGACAGATTTCCTATACAGTGCACCTTCTGAATGATAATTTGTATATATTTTAGTGAGGCTGGCATGGTTCTGGCTAGTATTGCTGTACCAGCAAACACGCACAAAAACCAATGCTTACACCAAAATTTGCCTAATGAATTATCTTAGCTTTACCCTTGCTTTACAGCTAGATGTCCTGCTCCCTTAAAGACAGCATAGAGACTGTCTGCCTCTTGGTCATAGAGGACCTGAAAATCCTCAGCGAAAGAGCCAGGTCAACATGTGCTAGCTAAGAATATTTGGCAAAAGTATGAAAACATCAAATTACGGTAAAGCTGTGGGATCACTGGCTACAGCAGTCCCTCTGTGCAGACAGCATCAGCATGCAAAGCATGTTTAGTAGATATGGATTTGCTGCCAGTGTAAACAAATTAATTGTTAAATGTAATAGTTTGTGCCAAAAAGTTTAAACTGTTCTAAGCAACTATTGACTTATGAGTTCCTAGTAATCCTAGTAATTCTGGAAATGGAATTGTAGACTCACAGAAGATTGTTTTAGAGGAGAATGTGATCAAAATTCAAAGTACAGGAATTATGGCTGAAGGCAGGCATCATCTTAAGGGTGGTAACAAACATGGAAGTTCATCTTGCAATAAACATTGTGCTTTATCAGTCTATAAAATATAATATTAAAACAATATTAGCACCCACCATTAAATGCCTATAAGTATATTAACAATGATACATTAAGTTAGTTTTACCTTTATATGTTCGAATAGGTTTCAGGTGTTTATTAAGATGGTCAAGAAACATTGATTAAACCACAAGTTACAACACCTTTTGTCACATCTGTCTGATTTGATAGTAAATGAATGGAACTGTGGTGAACATGTTAACACTATCCAGTTTACTGCATATAATACAAGTTTAGAACACTTAAAACAAATGCCACATCATTTGTTTTGTTTGGGTTCAGTTTTGTAAATAAGGCTTAGTATATATTTTTTTGTTTGTTTATTTGGCAAGCAGGGGGTTAAAAACCCATCCCTGCAAAAACATGTGCAGAATGTGGCCAAGCGCTAATTGGGTTATTGGTTGTCAATTATTAAGGATACAATGTTGGTACAGTAAAAATATGTATAAATGGCACAGTCATTGCTAAAAATAGAAAATTCCACAAATAATTTAACATAAACTGCAAGTCAAAAGTAAATTATGTATATATATATATATATATATATATATATATATATATATATATATAATATATATATATATATATATATATATATATATATATATAAACAGTGCCTATAGAAAGTCTACATCTCCTTTCAAAATGTTCACCTTTTGTTGCCTTATAGCCTGGAATTAAAATGCATTAAAATAGTTTTTTTTTTCATTTATCTACACATCCTACCCCACAACTTCCAAGTGAAAAAAATATTCTAGAAATTTGTAGAAAATTAATTAAAAATAAAAACTGAAATAGCTTGGTTGGATAAGTGGCCACCCCTCTTGTTAATTATTTGTTTATTTAGCAGACACCTTTATCCAAGGCGACTTACAGAGACTAGGGTGTGTGAGCTATGCATCAGCTGCAGAGTCACTTACAACTACGTCTCACCCGAAAGACGGAGCACAAGGAGGTTAAGTGACTTGCTCAGGGTCACACAATGAGTCAGTGGCTGAGGTGGGATTTGAACCAGGGACCTTCTGGTTACAAGCCCTTTTCTTTAACCACTGGATCACACAGCCTCTTGTATTAGCAATCCTAAATGAGCTCAGGTCTAACCAATCGCCTTCAAAATCACACACCAAGTTAAGTGGCCTTCACCTGTGTTAAATTGTAGTGATTAACATGATTTCAGGATAAATTCAGCAGTTCCTGTAGGTTCCCTCTGCTGGGTAGTGCAGTTCAAAGCAAAGACCCAACCACGAGCACCAAGGCACTTTCAAAAGAACTCCGGGACAAAGTTGTTGAAAGGCACAGATCAGGGGATGGGTATAAAAAATATCAAAGGCCTTGACTATCTCTTGGAGCACGGTTAAGACGATTATTTTTCTTTTTTTTTTTTTCTTTTTTTTTTCTTTTTAAATTTAGTCGTTGCCAATTATTTTTATTATTTTCTCCCAATTTGGAATGGCCAATTATTTATTACGGTCGGCTCACCGCTATCACCCCTGCGCTGACTCGGGAGGGCGAAGACGAACACATGCTGTCCTCCGAAGCGTGTGCCATCAGCTGACCGCTTTTTTTCACACTGCAGACTCACCATGCAGCCACCCAAGAGCTACAGCGTCGGAGGACAACGCAGCTCTCGGGCAGCTACAGGCAAGCCCGCAGGCGCCCGGCCAGACTACAGGGGTCGCTGGTGCGCGGTGAGCCAAGGACACCCTGACCGACCTAACCCTCCCTCCCCCCGGGCGACGCTCGGCCAATTGTGCGCCGCCCCTTGGGAGCTCCCGTCCTCGATCGGCAAAGGAATAGCCTGGATTCGAACTCGCGACTTGCAGGCTATAGAGCGCATCCTGCACTCACGTGGGGTTAAGACGATTATTAAGAAGTGGAAGGTGTATGGCACCACCAAGACCCTGCCTAGATCAGGACATCCCTCCAAATTGGATGACCGAGCAAGAGGGAAACTGATCAGAGAGGCTACCAAGAGGCCAATGGCAACTTTGCAAGAGCTACAGGCTTTTACGGCCAAGACTGGTCAAAGTGTGCATGTGAACAATATCCCAAGCATTCCACAAATCTGGCCTGTATGGTAGGGTGGCAAGAAGGAAGCCATTACTCAAGAAAGCCCACCTTGAATCCCGTTTAAAATATGCAAAAAAACACTCAGGAGATTCTGTAGCCATGTGGCAAAAAGTTTTGTGGACTGATGAAACTAAAATTGAACTTTTGGCCTAAATGCAAAGCGTTATGTTTGGTGCAAACCCAACACAGCGCATCACCCAAAGAACACCATCCCTACTGTGAAGCATGGTGGTGGCAGCATCATGTTATGGGGATGTTTCTCATCGGCAGAGACTGGGGCACTTGTCAGGATAGAAGGGAAAATGAATGGAGCAAAGTACAGAGAAGTCCTTCAGGAAAACCTGCTGCCCTCTGCAAGAAAGCTGAAACTGGGTCGGAAGTTCACCTTTCAGCATGACAACAACCCAAAGCACACAGCCAAAGCTACACTGGAGTGGCTAAGGAACAAAAAGGTAAATGTCCTTGAGTGGCCCAGCCAGAGCCCCGACCTAAATCCAATCGAAAATATGTGGTATGACTTGAAGATTGCTGTCAATCAACGCTCCCCAAGGAACTTGACAAAGCTTGAACAGTTTTGTAAAGAAGAATGGTCAAATATTGCCAAATCTAGGTGTGCAAAGTTGGTAGAGACCTATCCCAACAGACTCACAGCTGTAATTGCTGCCAAAGGTGCTTCCACCAAGTATTAACTCAGGGGGGTGGAGACTTATCCAATTATGATCTTCCAGTTTTATATTTTTAATATATAATTTTTTTCTCAATAAAACCTTTTTTCCCTTAACAGTGTGGAGTATGGTGTGTAGATAAGTGGAAAAAATCCTCATTTAAATGCATGAAACTCTGAGGCACTGACACAACAAAATGTGAAAAAAGCATAAAGCGTAAAGCCTATTTTTAATCAATATGTATACACTTAAACGGAGTATACACTTAAGCGGGTTGGTGATTCCAAAGTCATATACAGTACAGTATAAATGTACCCATAACAGAAAAACATTATGCTACAGTCCTGCGGGCTGGATTTGTAAAGTGATGCAAACACAAGGACCCGTTGACATTCTAAGGGTTTACGTCCGCACAAAACCTTTAAAATCAAGACCGAAGCGTTTACCATTTCATTAATCACTTAATCACAATAGTCAGGCCGACAATTAATTACAGTATTTCACTATGATTTCCATTACATGAGAGTAGATGTTAAAACTTCATGTTGATTTGAACTCGGCTGTCGCCAAGATAACCGCCAACTAAGACGTAGCTTTACAGTAAACTAATGTGATCCATCTGCATCTCCATCCATTTGTGTTTCTTTCCATCTGATGATGTGGGTATCCGTCTGCCTGGTGTTGATGGATGAAGTGTAATGCTGGCTCCAGGGATCAGCTTATTTTGCCTCCCCAGCGCATTAGCACACACAACTGCTGCAATGCTGACTCCGGGGATCAACCACAGTGCGGTCTCCCCAGCACATCAGCATGACAACCATCTGGATTGAGCTAAGTGGGGTACATCTCTGGGGTCTTCAAGTGGGCACCTTCCATCCTCAGTGTTTCGTTGACTATCCCACAACACCTCAAGAGGGCTCGACGGTGATTCTGGCATCCCAGCATCACCCCCCTCCATCCCCACTCAACTGAGCCCAGCTTACTTATCCGTACATCAGCGTTGCTTTCTATTGTGCTTGAGATCCCCAGCCAGAATCTTTCCGTCTCCTTTCTGCTGCTTCAGATAAGTTCTTCACTGTGCGATGCAACTCTTGGCCACTGAACCCGACATCCCTGAGGAACCGGGTTGTAGAGTGTGCCACAAATCCTCGACAACCCACCTCCACTGGGTAAACCCGGACTCTCCATCCTCGCTGTTCCGCTTCAGCAGCTAGTTGAGCATACCTCTCATACGCCTCATCCACAGCATCCTTCCATGGCACTGTTAACTCTACCAGATGAACAAGGCATGCTGATCCAGACCACAAGACAATGTCTGGTCGAAGGTTAGTGGTGGCAATCTCAGGTGGAAAAATAAGCCATTCACCAACATCTGCCAGCATTTTCCAGTTTCTAGCAGCTTTCAGTTGTACTGGGCGAGGCTTGGTTTTAACACCTTTTCTTGGTGGTTGCTCTCCTGGACAGAGGAATATTGTCTTTTGTGTGTAATGCTTTGATGGAACTGGTGGCAACTTATTGGTCATGTTACGCTTGTCTTCCAATGCTAAGGCCAAACATGGCAGCACCTGGTCAGGTCACCAAGTAAACCGTCCTGGCTAAGAGCCACCTTACATCCTGTCAAAATGTGCCTTATGCAGGTGATGGACACAAAGGACATGAGGGATCCTCACCCACCCAGAGGATTAGGTTCTGTGGTGATGGGAGAACATCATATGTTGACCTGATGAGGAAACTGATCCTGCTCTGTTCCATTGTCCATAGGTCTTGCCAGCCGATCTTGCGTTCCTCCACACTCCCATCTCATCCATTCTCCCTGCTTGGTCTGGGAAACGGCCTTGTAGCAGGGCGATTGCCTTGCACATGTGTAAATTAGTGTTGGTATAATTTGTATGGGGAAATGGGTTTATTGTGTGTCTTTTTGGAGTTGATTTATATGATTGAATTACTGTTTACAGACGGGTGCTCGATTGAGACTTGCTGCATGCTAGGCTTGGTTGAGGGGAAGGGCAACAAGTGATGGTCCTCAATCAGCAGGTGGGTGGGTCTTGACCAAGTGTCCATCAGTTCAAAAACATCCGCGGGAGATGGCTTGTGGCAACTGCAATGCCATGCTCCAGAGGGGAGCTGCATATATTTGGGAGGAGAGGGTTCGCGCTGCAGGAACGACAGCTACTCAACCCTGAAACTGCAAGCGGTACTTGTGAAGGCAACGCCTAGCCAAGGCCGTATGGAGCAGCAGAAGTCATTGTATGAATACCGGCTCATCAGTAGGTTAGTTTAGGGGATAATGATCCCCTGTGATGTATAGCAAGCGTTACATAGTGTAGCCGGTTCCTGGAGGGGGACGCCTCGTTTTATATGGCTAGCGCTCGCCCTCTATGGCACCTTTTGTTTGTAGTTTTTGTACTGTGTTTTATTTTGTATTTTTGTACAGCTTGCTGTATGTGTCCTCTGTGCGTTACCATGGCTGGTAACGTTACATGACCACCTTTATTTACTTTTTGTTTTGTATTAATAAATCCCCCACGCCTGTGCCAGCGTTCCAACTCCACCCCCAGTTGTCTCTCTGTATTGCTTTAACAGCAGCTACCCACACACATGACATGAGCAAGACCCTGTCACAGGCCTTTAAAGCAGAGCAGAGAGAGGTGCCAAGTCCCTTAGATTGATAAAACGACTTGTTCATCTATAAAAGTGTTTAAGTGTCTTGGATGTCTGGGTGGGTACATTTGAATAAAGTACAACGCAGATACAACTAAATGAATATGTCAGTAGGCGACAACATAAAGGTTATGTTTGCTGCTAGATGGTATGTATTCTATTTATTTTTGTACACTGATGATTTTTTTTTTTTTTTATCACATTTGTTTATTATTATTGAGCACCCTTGTAGTTAATGTATGTGTGTGGTATGGGTTTTCACATTTTATTTTGTAGTCATTGCAAAGCAAGCATTTCAATATTTTAGGGTTTTAGTTGAGCATTTTTATTTAAAATATTAAAGCAATAACTTTTTTATTGGGATTGTTTTAGAGTTTAATTCTGTTGGGTCTAACTATGGGTTTACCCACCTTGTCTGTGTTTTATTTTAGTTAATTATTGCTATCAACCCTAAGCATCAGTGCAGAGTGGGGCAGGACTCCAAATACCAACCCCCATCCCATCCTGTCAGAACTTGCAAAGTGATAAACGACAAGGACTGTCGTGGATTATAATTTTGGACCTGGGTGGGATAAAGAGATTGGACTTGAACCCTCCTACAGGTATGGTAATTAGAGCTGAGACGTACAGGGCTTGGCTGGGTGAGCAGCACTCTTGGGGGATTGTTCATACAATTTCAGTGAGTTTTGTTAATGCAGAATTGTGGGAAATGAGTGGTTGCATGCTTGGCTGCCTGTATATCCCAGACGGTGGCACTAGAGGCAAATGCATACTGTTTTAATTGCTGTGAACCCTGAAAGATTTATGTGGTCTGTGGTCTCAATTCTGGCTGGTGGTGGATTTCAGTTGGTGTGGCGCCCTTATAAGAAATACTATCGAACCTGTGTAAGCTTTATAGTCAGGGCGTATTGTTAAGTTAGGAATGCCCATTGGGAAAGTATAAGTGGTATTCCTTTACTGTATTTAGTTCTCTGTACGGGTAACTACCATTCTGGCATAGTCGGTTCTACATTGTATTAGCGGCCCGCCGTGTAAGTTTATGACCGCTCCTCGGGTGTGACAAATATACATATATATGTATTTATATTGGCTGGGATATTATTATTATTATTATTATTATTATTATTATTATTATTATTATTATTATAGGTAAGCCTTTTATATAAATATATTGTATTCATACCATCCTGTCAGGGGAAACAGAACCATATCCCAGCAGTGCATGAATGCAATACAAAAGTGAATATAAAATACATGTTGTACTGTATATCAGGATCTCTTACCATTAATACTGAATCCTGACAGTGATACATTGGTTGCCATGCCAATCTATTTCCCTGCCGCAAGACTGTCATAATGCAAAGATTTCACAAGGTTGCAGTCCTGTTTTAATAATAATAATAATAATAATAATAATAATAATAATAATAATAATAATAATAATAATAATTAATAAAACCTACTGATATAGCAAACAGACCCATCCCCTTTGATTCCACCACAAAAACTGTTAAAAGTACCTTTATTTATTTATTTTTTATAGATCTTAACGATAAACATTAAGCTATAGCACATTGAATGTATCTCCTTCACCAAGAAATACAAGGTTATTTGTATGTTTTTGATGAAGATCAGGATTTGGAAAACTTAATGTTGAAATTTCTTTGCATTGGTCCACATATACTGTATTTAGGTGGCTTTAGTTTAATTTCCTGCTTAATCAAATTATAAGGTGTGGTATTTCGATTTAGAAAATGGCCTTCTAGTGACCTGATTTTCAGTGTGTGACACCTAATACTAGTAGTCTGTGACAAATCAGTTTCTCGTCAAATAATAGAACAGCTTTTTTGACTGATAACTCTTTCCCCTAAGATGTGTGTCTCATCTCAAATTCTGCTGCCACCATCCTTGTCTAGTTATTAGATATTTCCAGTTACCAAGAATTCCTCAAGTGGTTCTGGTCTAAAACTTTAGGAATCACATCTACAGCAGCTGGGGATGATGGAATTAACTAAAATAATTAGATTACAAATTTATTTTTGTTTTACTCCAGAAACAACTCTACAATGGAATCCTATTTATGTAGTTTTCCTTAGAACCACTTCTTTTATAGTATGTCATGTCTATTGATCGTCATGAAGCATCTTATATAATCAGTTTATACAGTATGAGATTATCACATGGGCCTTTCTTCTTCTTATACTCGCAACATCCAGCAGATTGTAGCGATTCATACTAAAAATAGGTGTTAACGATTGGCACTATTATTTCTGGCTGAAAAGAAGGTGTAGTCCTGTTCTAAAATGCGTTAGGTTTTAATAATTAAGGATATTAATGTCAATGTTAAAATATTCCAGACCTTCGTATCCAAGTATTTGGAGTACGATATGAACTATTCCATAAGATTGCTTCTTCCTGAATACTCTTATTTGAAATACTGCTTACATCTTTCTGAATATTCTGTTCACATGAGTGGAATAATAATGTAATATAAACCTGCATTATCTGTTCTAATCTGATAAACTACTCAGGAAAACATGGAACAGCTAGCAAGGCCACCTTTTGTTTTTCAATTGGGATTGTAATTGGCATGAGTTTACAACTCTGTCTCTTTCATCAATTGTTTTTAATAAGGTCATGTGGCAGGGTGCCCCACCGCTGTGCATATTATTGTGTTTTATGTTGTATGTGGCTGTGGCAGGCAGGCTCCAGTGGTTACGTCAGACAAGAAAGGAGTACACAGACAGACGGTGGATGAAATGGTAAATGCGCTTGCTTGCTCCGTTTTATTGTGAAATAAAAGGTTTGAACAAAACAAAACACAGGACGCGGTACTTGAGGCCAAAATAAATAGACGAACAAAACGATAAAACAGTAAACAGAACAGACAAACACACACGGTGAGTTTAAACACTTATTATTTATGTTATTTTACTTTCCTTTCTCCTCTCCACACCCGTTCTCCACTCACCGAACACACAACCCCGAGTGAGTAAAACGTGCATCTATATATACTGTTGTTTGGTGCTTCTTTCATTTGTTTGGTGTGCAAGGTAATCAAACATGCAATCTTCAGGTGTGAAAAAGTTATTGCCGCATCCCCCCCCCCAGTTAACTCAACCCAATTAAAGGGATAATTAGGGTCAGCTGTTTGAGTACTTTGGGTACTTTGAGTGATTTGGGCCAGCCCTGCCCAATATAAATCTGACTAACTTTTGCCCTTATCATCAGAGTGAAGTTGTCAGCACACAGGTTCTAGAGGCACATCATGCCACGAACAAAATAAATTCCTGAAGACCACCGGAAAAAAGTTGTTGATGCCTATGAGCCTGGAAAGAGTTACAAAGCCATTTCTAAGGCTCTGGGGCTCCACCAAACCACAGTCAGAGCCATATTGTCCAAATGGGGAAAGTTTGGGACAGTAGTGAATCTTCCCAGGAGTGGCCGTCCTGCCAAAATCTCTTCAAGAGCAAGGCGTAAAATCGTCCAGGAAGTCACAAAGAACCCTAGATCAACATCCAGGGATCAGCAGGCCTCTCTCGCCTTAGCTAAGGTCAGTGTTCATGACTCCACCATCAGAAAGACACTGGGCAAAAATGGGAGAGTAGCAAGGTGGAAACCATTGCTCACTAAGAAGAACATGAATGCTCGTCTCAAGTTTGCCAAAAAGCACCTGGATGATCCTCAAGAATTCTGGAACAATGTTCTATGGACAGATGAGTCAAAAGTGGAACTTTTTGGCTGACATGGGCCCCGTTATGTCTGGCAAAAACCAAACACTGCATTCCACAGTAAGAACCCCATACCAACGGTCCAGCATGGTGGTGGTAGTGTCATGATTTGGGGATGCTTTGCTGCATCAGGACCTGGACGCCTTGCCATCATTGAAGGAACCATGAATTCTGCTCTGTATCAGAGAATTCTACAGGAGAATGTCAGGCCATCCATCCGTGAGCTGAAGGTGAAGCGCAGCTGGGTTATGCAGCAAGACAATGATCTGAAATACACAAGAAAGTCTACATCAGAATGGTTGAAGAACAAGAAATTTAAAGTTTTAGAATGGCCTAGTCAAAGTCCAAGCCTAAACCCCATTGAGATTTTGTGGCAGGACCTGAAATGAGCAGTTTTATGTCTAAGCCTAACTACACACATACATATTTATATGCACTTGCTCACTTGATATATCACAATACACCTTGCAAAAAATTAGCAAAGGTAAAAAGCATTAACAAGATCAATCCAAAAAATTGCAAAAGAAAATTCTACAATGAGGATACTTTTTCTGAGACAGACGCCCTTATCCAGGGTGACTTACAGATCACGCACAGAAAGCATGTGCTCCTTAACACTTAACACAAAATAGAGTCCCAGAACCTTAGAGTTAATTTCTGCTGAGACAAAATATGTATTTAGTGGGAGGCCTATAACTCTATAGGTATTTGTGGGCACCCTAATACAAAAAGCTGAGTTGCTGGGTCCACAGGCAGGGCTCTATTCTGGTATGTATCAGAAGTTGCCTTGTAGCCACACAACCATTTGTTTATGTTTTCTATTAATTGTTTAGGTTATCACAGCTGGTTCACATACTGTAGGAAGTATTGTATACCCATGTCTTTCCTGGGTCCTGCACCATTTCACATGGGGAGTGGACAGACCTCTGTGGAAACTCACCAAGGTCCTTACAATAAAACATAACTTACTTATGTGTTGCATAAATAAGACCTGATACAATATACATTGGGAATACTTCCAATAAAATATGGTTTTACTAGTATCACACAGGAGGATGGTTCCTGCTTAAGGTTTTTGCAAAGATCTTCAGTTGGAATCATCCTTCTGTATGATACTAGTACACTTCCATTAAAACAATAGTGTGTTATTTACTTGGTGCAGAGACATGTCTACTTACAAGCAATACCGGGGAACATCTCTCTCCTCTCTAGTGCCACATAGTTAAGCTCTTCCAACTGCTCCATTCCTTCTAGCAATTGTTCCAGCTGCACAGAATTCATTTATTTTTGCTTGGCAAACCTAATCACAATATTGAGTTTGTATTTGAGTGTTTGGCATATTAATTATTTGCTTAAAGTAATGCTGGCATAAGCCTATTCCTGGCACATTCCCTAGTTTACTTTCAATTCCTAATAATCTAATTATTCTTTAATGTATTCTTTATAGTGGTGTCAGATGTTTGCTCTAGGTCAGTAAATAATGTCTGGCCATAAAAGATAATATTAAATATGTTTCTGTAATTATTCCAAAGAGACTACATTTATTTACATGTATATTTTCCTTGTTGACATTATTTTATTTGGAACAGTCCTTACCGCTATGTTGTTTTCATACAGTGCACGTCATCTATATATATATATAGACTGATAAACTGATTCTAAGTACTTAACATGAATATAACGGTTCATAGGTTTTCAACATGTCAGTACTCATGAAACCCTAGCCTGTTCTGTGGTGACTTACTGCCATAGCCTCAGCAGATGGCTTGAAAGTGTTTCAAACAACATCCAGTGTAGGCTGTGCATAATGTATTTTTTTTTTGTTTACATGGTATCTGAAAAGGATTTGAATGTTTCCCTACGCATTTGAAAGTGGTGCATCACTAGCCCTGATACTGCATGGTGATGTCCCTCAATGTACATTTGTTGCTAGTGAAAGCACAAGCGATGCGCGGAGGGCTTGGAGCAACGTAGACGTGTTTTGGGGATACTCCAGAGTAGCATGGGTTTATTGGCGAAACGCCTGACCTTTTAATATGAATATTATGGGAAAGGAGTCGTGGGACCTGGCCGTATATGGTCTGAATCCTACAACTACTTAATACTTAATCCATTGTCTTGGACTCCCTTTATTTACCGATGTCAGTCTACCCAGCATTACACAGTGTTGCATCTTTCATAAGTATGTGTAGTTGTTTCTTAACAATGATTTAAATCAGTAACACTATAAAATCTAACACTACAAACACACATACTGTTCAAATGTTTATCAAGATATATTCTAATTTGAAATATTCTTGCCCTTTCTTTGAAATTACAAAACTGCATTCTGGCTAACAAATGCTACTGCAATTAATTTAAGGGAGCAAGATATGTAGGGTTTCCCCAATAGGGCTCAATAACTGTGCCTTGCCAGATACAGAAAATTCAAAATACAACACCCATAGCCACAAGAATAGAAAGGTCATGCAAAACTAACAAAAAATATATCTGAAT
Source organism: Acipenser ruthenus (assembly GCF_902713425.1). Lineage (NCBI taxonomy): Eukaryota > Metazoa > Chordata > Actinopteri > Acipenseriformes > Acipenseridae > Acipenser > Acipenser ruthenus. The sequence continues at coordinate 41,244,679 of NC_081193.1, read as the reverse complement.
TGACCTTTTCTGTGTGAAAAACAAGAAACCATAACAACATACCTTATTGATAAAAATAAAGGTTATAGCAGTTTACTGACCAAAAAGATCAAAGCAGTCCAAAGAGCATTAGCACACCAGAATATATGCCTGTGTTCTTTTTAGGGAATACTGAGCTTACAATTTCATTGGAAAACAACTGTATCTCTTTGTAGCAGGATAGCACCAGAAATAAGACTCAGAGTCAAGAAAAGCTGCAGCTCAAGCTCGTGTGCGCACTTTTAATAAATAAAGAACAAAACACAAGAACAAATAAACAAGCACAAGGGCCAAAATAAAAGGTTAAACAAAACAATATGTAATATAGGCTGGGCATTCACCTTCACTTTAAGTACACAAACACACATTAGAGTCCTGCGTGAGTCAAATTTATATGATCTGCTTTCGACCCCGACCCGAACCCGCTGCAACACCGTCTTCTTACCCGTGACCCGACCCACTTTAATAACACCTGCAACCTGACCCGAACGTGTTTGTCCTTTACCTATTGCCTGTGTCGACTGACTCTCACATTCACACACAGATATACCTACCATTATCCACAGACTGAGTTTATACAAATAGGCTATACAGCTTGGTGGCTCGCTCAAGTGGTCTGGATATATTTTAACATAGTAACATATTAACTATCTCTGCTTACTTTACTATTAAATACCTATCTATTCCTACCAGTTGAAAGGGAGCTACACCTGTGCTTTCGCAGGGATGGTGTACCAGTTTTGTGACTGTCGTAAACAGAAATATAATGACAGATTTTACAAGCAAAGAATCCAGTCACATGTTCATTATTTTAATTTGCTATGATTCCAAAATAATTCCAACTTCTGATTTACGTCTCGCACTATTACCCACTACATGATATAAACCCTGCACTATCTTTTGTTTCACCTTGTCCATGGGCATTTTTAATATCACCAAGCAGACGTGATAAATGTATCCTGCGACATATTAAACAAGCGGCAAAACAAACTGAGAACACTGCTTAGTCTGCTGACTCCTCCCTCATCGCCTCCTGCTTTGGTGCAGGAAATACATTGACCTTCTAATACGTTATTTGGGGAAAAGTTAGACGAGTATGCTGAAAGGACAGAAAACATTTTTGGCGATTCAAATTCAGACCTGATCCTGACCTGAAAATTACCCGTACCTGAACCGCAAACCGAGAAAAAGTTCAGTCCGACCCAAATCCAACCCAACCCAACCCGCTTTTGCAGGTCACCCGCGGGTACCCGACCCGATGCAGGTCTCTACCACACATCAAAACACTCTCCTAACTCCCACCCCCCAAACAAAGGCTTTCTCCTCCTTTTATACAGGTGGCCATTCTCCAATTAGCACTCAATTACGTAATTTGAGAATGGCCAACAATCAGAGGTGTGGCCATTCTCAAATTGGACAGATTTAACCCCATCCCTGCCAAGCTTCTGCCCTGCCGCACTGTTACTCAACTGGTATATTGGATATCAAAATACTTTTAAATTCTTTGGGAGAAGTGAGTGCTGTATTTGTTATCTTTATAGATTAAGAATTTACTATAACCAGTAACAGAGTCAATTAAATATGTAAACATACTTCTACTTGCAGTGTTTCTTTGTTCAAAGACTACATTTTTTATTTTATTTATCAGAGCTGCCAAATGTTCTGTGTGTAGATGTTCTACTGCTTTTACTCAGTCATTTTATATTTACTGTAGCTGATTTAGCAACAGATTTAATACACTGAAAACAGTTAGTTTTGAGTGTAGAATATAAAGATAAAAGGTAGATGACTGGAGGTTTAAATCCCCTTCAGAACCTGGTGTTCTTCTGAGGACTTTCATCCAAGGCAGTATTAACTAGGCTTTTTTAGCTTCAGAGATTGTATGTGATCAGAATCCATAGTTTATTTATCAGTCTGTGGTTGGCAGGTGGTTAGGTAAGGTAGTCCGAGATTAGTGCTAATCAGGATCTTAGAAACCAGCTGTAGAAGTGGGCTCAATGTCAATTTTGCTGTGGGGTTTAAAAGTAATTGGAGAGACCACAAGTGGATAATGCAAATAATTATAATAAGCACTGCAGCCCACATAGCAACATGAGTTTTGCCATGAGAAAAAAAGGTTTGCTAAAAAATGTTTTTATCCAAACTATAAATCACAGACCCCAATTAATACTAAGCTTGTACTATCTAATTTTGCCTTAGGTAAAGAAGTCCAAGATTAGTACTAATCAGGGTCTGTGAAAACAGGAGTAAAAAATAATCTCTGAATTTCTAAGACACACAAGTGGTATAATGTTTATTTCCTAAAATAGGTTTTAAAGTATTTATCTTTTGACCTTTGGTTTGATTACGAAGTAAAATTAATGATGAAGCTGTTTGTTTGCTTTTTGAGTACTAGACATTATGTCATGCTTAGTGATAATTTTGAAGAGGATTATCTAAAAAATAATACCAAAAGCAGGGATTATATGTTGATATAAACTATATCATTCAGCTCAGTTCCTCAGGTTTCACAGGACTGAAATCATTGTCGGCTACAGTACTTTAGAATGTAATTTATTTTTAGACTGTCCAACTACTCTTCCTCATCACAGCAATTTCCTACAAAAGAGAACTAAAAATCAGTAGGCATCCTCCTATCCCTCGACCAGGCCAGTAGGGTCCAACGTAGCAAGATGAAGAGAAACAGTCACTGTTTGCCTCCCTAACCCACAGGAGTGCCACAGCCAATGTAACACTCCTTGTGCAGGCCACAGCAAACACCAAATTACAATATTTACTCAATTCCATTGATCTGATCATCACAAGTAAATCGTCCTTTTTCTGTAAGGGCACTTTCATACCTAGTTTGTTTGATCCTTTGATGCGGGTTGAAGTGCGGTTCGGTTCACTTGGAGTGATATGTGAAACCTCAGGAGAACCACGTAATTGCACCAGGATGCACATCAAACCAACTGAGATCACATGAAATGGTGGTCTTGGTTTGCCATGAAGGGGACTCGGTACGTTTGCACTTTGCTCCGTTTCAACCTTTTGCAATGTGAAACAAAACGGATTCTAGTTCACTTGGAAACAAACCGTTTCAAACAGCAAAGCAAAACGTGGAAGTGACGTACTTCAGCAAGCACTAAGTAAAGTGTCTCCCCTTGTCGCACATACGCAACGCAGGGCTTGTAACGACTGCCCCTATGCTAGAGGAATGGCAACCAAGCAGGGTAGCATAAAGCTTTGCCCCCATCTTTTCGCCAGGGAGGTCTGTCTAGCACAGAAATGGAGATGCTGGTAGTTAAACTCAGAGACAAGAATTCTGCAAAAACCCAATAATCTTCATATTGTAAAATCAATCACAAGCTCATGTCATGTCTACAGCTATGGCCAAAAGTTTTGCATCAGCCCATAGAATTAACTAATTTTGCTTCTTAAAGTCAAGTGAAACCTAATGAATAATGTTACGTTAACATATTGAATTACATACCGCTTTGTAGTTTTTCACATACTTAACGAAAAACTGCCAAAAACTGAGAAATCTAAATCTAACACAAAATAATTTACATTTCTAAATCTAACACAAAATAATTTACTGCTGTTATGGCTTCCGGTAGACTACTGCAGTATCATTTTGTAGTTTCTTTGAATACATGATGTTAAAAAAATATCTAAATTATGTTCATTAAGGAAGCCTGAGCTGTGCAAATCAAGTGCCACAGAATGCTAATGAATACAATATTTGCTCTTATCTATTACACTTAAAAAAAAAAAATACTCAAAGGTCTCATCTTTCTCGTAACTCTGCTTGCAATGCGAATGTTTCCCGTAAAATCGCAAGACAGTGAAATATAAAAGAGTTGAGGAGAAACTGCAATTATCGCAGCACTGCAGAAATTAATAAATTAACATGAATTAACACAGGAAATCAACCGCAACTCTCGAGGTATATAGCCATCGCAACTTTTTACAAAATGAAGACGCATTATTTGGGCTTGACGAGGCATAGCCCCAGCACCTCTTCAGCTATGAAAGTTAAAAATGTCATTAAATGTTTTGCTCTCAAATGAGTTTTCTTACAATTCTCAACACAGTTTTATCCATTCTGCAAGTTCTTCCGTATGCTAAACAGAGACAGTCCACTGCCAGGGACATTTAATTACTTTACCATTTACGTGCCATAAAGATGACACTGGCTGCGAAAGAAGGACTGCGACTCTATTGTTGTTTTTTATACACAAATGAAATAAGTTTACTTAGTTTGAAAAACATCTTGAACGATACAAGCAAATTCCTACACTACTTGGTTTGGTTGAATGATTAGTTCACAACAAGCTTCAATATGAAAACTAAACATTAATTTCAATAAACAAGTTTTTAATGAAAACAAATATTGTAGCCTACTTCACTAAAGTGAAAACTGGCTTCTGTTATTTTTAAATACCACTGCTTCTGATTATACCCCAGATAGCACAGCAACGCTGGGCCAACGTCGGTCCAATGGAGCACGAATGGTCGGACCTACGTTGGAAGCCATTTTGCTCATCGTGCCAATGTTGGCCCAATGACGTTGGCCCGACGTCGCTAGCCAACCAGGTATTGACCATAGGCATGTTTATGTATATGCAGTATACCTCGTTCTTTCTGTGTCCTTATCATTTACATATCCTTTAGTGTTCTTTGAAGTACTTTCTGAGTTCTTGAGTTTGCAGAAAGATATCCTTGCAGAAGAGCCGTAACAAAATAATCACTTGTAAAGTCTATTGCTTCACTTTAGCCACCTCTGGTACTTGTTAATTACATTCTACGTCTGGTTGGGGTGCAGGAAGCTTATATATATATATATAGCTACATGAAGTGATACATTGCAATTCATTTGCTGTTTATTTTTCTAAGCTATAACAAATTGTTTTAATGCTAAAACTAAAACGGACTCAAATCACTTTATGTAGTAAAATCCTTCTGATACACTATTACATATAAAGGAGGAGTCTTCAGTCGCGTCTCTGTAGCATTAAGCAGGGGAAAACTTTTTAAGCTCTCGGTTTAAAAAAAAACAACTTACATTAAAAGTTAGTAGTTTTTTTCTTTAATATATTTTCAATAGATCTCACCCCCAGATTTAATTACCAAAACACCACAGTAAATATCATTCAGATTCCCCACACCAGTAAGACATCAGTTAAGATGGTATATTCAAATCACTCAGCTGAGGTGTTAAGGAATAACAAGTACCAATTTTATTAACAAACAGTAGCTGAAACATTTAAAAGAGTAAATGTCAAATGTCTGATCTTCCTTCTCAGTGACCGAGGATTCTAATACATTTAGCTTGGGTATTTGTATATGTTCAAATATATTAGGCTCGTAGCAAACAAATAAATACATAAAATATAACCCACAGCTAATAACTAACCCCCTCCACGTGTAGAAAAGTTCTTGTTTTCAGTTGATTCACATTCGCAGTAGCCAATGAAATCATAGGATATGCAAACTTAGAAACGTGATTGGCTGTTACGTTAAGTCCCAGAAAAAATGCTGTCTGATGGTTGACAGAGAATTTCATTGACAGAGGTTTTCTGTGACTCGAAATTTGAGTGACAGAGGTTTTCCATGACTCGAAATTTGAGTGACGGCGGACACAGAATACAAACGATACCCGATACAAAAGGCTGACATGAAAAACACATGAGGGATGACCGAAAAAATGATTGAGAAATGACGACTGATCGCCAAACTAAATGATCCATGACTAAGAAATTTCTGATAACTGACGCTGAGACGTGACAAATGATGATGTCCTAATATGGGCACTGTACAATTGTTTGCAGTAATGACGTCACCCGCAAAAAGCTTTTGTGTACAGTGCGTCAAAAACTAGTTGCTTTTAAATGTGTGTCCTACAGCCGCTTTCAAACAGCAAATTGGCTAACTACTAGCTTTATTGCAAGCTAGTAGAGCATGAGATGTCAAAAAGATCTGAGCCATGAGCAACCGGAGCAACAAGCTCTGGGATATGAGAACGCAAACAATGTTTAATTCAAGTTTAGCTTACCTTACTGCTCTGTTTTCTGCCTTGATCCCTATCACTGGTATATTTGAGCCATGATTTAATTGTGGCTTCAACTTCAGTATTGGTACCATGAGCTCCTAGAGGATTTCTCCTTACAGTGCCTGCTGAAACCAACACATTAGTTATATACAAATATATTTGTTAACTTTTTTTAGTGGAATAAAAAAAAAAACCTCAAGAAAGATAGAATATTTGTCAAAAATGTAGTTTATGCAAAATAGTAGGAATAGAGAGATATTTTCCCTTCCAGAATACTAAGCACATATGTATAATGGTAAAATGTTTTCATTGCAATTTAGTTATATTTACAGTTATGCGTGTGTGAAACAAACTGCCCAGCTGTGTTGAAGCTGAGTGCCTAAAATTAAAAAATCCCCTGAAATACAAGCTCAACAATAGAGTACAGTACACCCTTTTGATTCTTAAACCATTACAATGTACTGTTTATGTCCTAAAGATTAAATGCAATGACTTATGTAAAACCACATTTTTAAGTTGCAGTTTGGAAAATGCTCTCTTCTGCCCCTTTCCCATCCAATTTAATTTGGTGTCTAATTCTCTCCCTAATGTCCATTTCAGAATTTTTCTTGTTGTGTCCACAACATCTGCTCCACCGGTGGCACTTAAAAGTGAAGCCTATTGATTGAATCAAGATAAAATACTCAATAGAAGCAATTGCAACTGCACTGTTAAAACACTAACACTCAGAACTGGGATGAGAATTTGAATTGGTTCTATCAAGACAATAATTAGTTTAATTAGGTAGTTAAGTGCTCAGGTGGAACAAAAACATACAAACACTGCAGACCTCTAGGACCAGGATTGACCATTGTTTACAGTATAGGTAAATGCCTCACTCACAAGTCGTTTTTGGAATGTTATGTCTTCGAGCCTTCTTTCCAAAGCATCCAAAGAGGGAATGTCCATTAATGGTAGTTCTATGCACTCTGCAAGGTCATCCACATCAGCTCTTTTATTTGTTTGGATGTGATAAATGATGTTGTTTATCATTCTGGTGTTATGGTCCAATTTTTCATTTAGTTCAATTAACATTTCAATTATATGCCTTTCCACAGCTGGGAAAAAATATATATATAAACAATAATAAACTATTTCAACCTACAAAACATTCCTTTCATGCCTTTGACTTACTTGTTGCAAAATATCGTAGTCTGTACTGACTAATACTAAGATTAATGTATTACAACCAATAATTCAAAGGCGTGTTAGGCAAACCTGCTCTACTGTAAACTTTCAGTATACTGTAAGCGTTAGCCGGGATTTTCATTGTTATTAGCGGAACTGTGTGTGATGAAATTGTGCTTATCCTTCTCTGTGATACACGAAGGATTAGCACAGTCTGACTGGATCCCAACTACAAAATTCAACTGAAGAATGTTAATCAATGTTTATCTGTAGATTTCAGCACATCCCTTTCAGTTGATCATACACAGTGTTTAGAAAAGACAACACCAAACTGTTAACATACCTACATTATCTATATACTGTTGTCTACTTTTCTGGTCTTAAAATGACCCACATACCTATATCAAAATTTAACATTAAATGTGGTACTGTCAGACATTATGTGTAATACTTCATGTAAAGAAAGTTATTATGAGTAAAGAAATTAACTAATATGTTCCAGGCAAATCAGATGTTGAGGTCCTGCAAGATGGGGGTCTCATTTCTGTTGTGCTCCATGGTTGGGGAGGCATCATTGCCCTCATAAGGTTGCAAGGTGGCGGTCTCATCTGTGGTGCTCCAGGGTTGGTGAGGTGTCATTGTGTGAACCCTCCTAACTGAAGTTACAGGTGGAGGTGGGGGTGGAGGAGGAGTTGGAGAGGTTGATTCTTCCTCAGAATCAGAACTGGACAGATATTTTCTGTTTGGTCTAAAAACAATAAAAGATTAATAAATACTAAGGCTTGAACCAAATCAAAACTTTGACCCACCCACTAATAGCAAATTACAAACCCAGTATTAATGGCGGGTTCGCTCTGGGGTAGAAGCAATAACCCTTTGACAAGCAAAAAATCAGCCATCAGTACCAGGTTTGTAATTTGGGATAGCGGGTGGGACAAAGTTTTGCTTTGGTCCAGGCCTAAGACACTATATACCAGGGGTGACCAACAAAAGACCCTGTGGCTCTTGAGGAACAAGGTTGGCCACCCCTGCTTATATATGGACACTATGCAGTTGTCGTCATTAGAATTCACACCCTCTATTTGCAACAACGTTATTTACCGATGTATTAAGTGTAAAACACTCTTTCGTCTTACCAAGTGGTAAATAAAAATAAGTTGAATTAACTATGAAAAAGTCAATGGAGTTGAATTCATATTGGCACCCTGTGCCTTAACTCACGTTAATTCAACAGATTTTTATTTGCCACTTGGTAAGACAAAAGAGTGTTTAACACACTTATACAAGGTATTTTCGTGCAAGTATAGTTTAACAAACAATATAACACTTAATACATTGGTAAATAACATAGTTGCTTTACAACTGTATAAGTAAAAGCAATGCCATTCTTACGTTCATCAATCACCAAACTTTCATCGTTCAAGAATTTTTTGTGCTTTGTATGTCACCATTAAAGTTGAATGTTTATTTCCAAGCATTAATATATATATATATATATATATATATATATATATATATATATATATATATATATACACACACACACACACACACATGACTTACAGTCTCCTACATCTGTGTACTGGTGCCTCATTTTCACCATCTGTTTGAAGATCAAACTGTTGTTCAGCATGTGGTAATTTCTTGTAAAGCCTTGCTGTAGGTTTCTTTAAAAATATACAAAAATGAACATAACAATTATCACTTGTATTAACGGGGTAATAATCAGAGTCACATATACATTGAAATATGAATGCTAATCACTCAATTTCCTTGTTAGTATTAAGATTTGTAGCATTAGTTTGCTTTTTTTCATATTCTGGAGCTCCATTTTTAAAGAAGAAATATAAAAACATTTCCTGCTCTGTATAGCGGTTGAAACCTTGCTCATCAGCTCTGCACAGGTAACTTTGTTAAACACTGAAAAACCATGTAGCCTATAAGCACCCTGATTATTGTTGTTGTTGTTGTGGTTGTTGTTCTTATTAGTTTATTATCATTGTTGTTGTAGGTTATTATTTATAGCCTATTATAGCAACAGACGGATGATTGACACTGGGGTAAAATTTGACAAGGGTTAAAATTGACCATCACAGTACCACCTGAGCAGAGCTGATGAACAAGTTTAGCATTGATATTTCAATGATTTTGTAACCCAAATAACTACCCCATTAAAAACTGCTTACTAAAGTTTACAATAAATTTGAGAATAAATTATCCATTACCTGACTTGTACAAAATTCTAATATTGTAGTCTTGCCAACAAATAGATGGTGGTTCTGTATTTTGAATAGCCTTGCTGGCCATGTGTCCCATTCTGTAAGGGGCCACTTACACACATCTCTTGTACCAAAATCTTTCAACAACTATGTATGCAGCTGAATCATGAACAAATATGTTTCAAATTAATGAAACATAATTTCCTATAATTATACAGTTGTCTGGTTCAGTCATTCTCAGGCAGTAGGTGTGCAGTTGTATTTCTTTGTATTGAGCACAGTTTATATACTCATTTGGTACAGGTCCATTTGAATGTTCTTTTTTACATTTCAGGAGATTGCTTGCTGACAAATCCATCTCCCTAACCGTAGCTGTTATCCAACCATGCCAACTATATGTTGGCTCAGCGTTGTGTGCTATCTGGGACTACTGCTTAATAACAGGAACAACATTTTATTTAGGGTTAGTGTTGAACTTAAACGCATTCATGCCTGCCTGTACCCCTACCCCCACGCAGGAACATTGCCTGCTAACTTCCCCTATTCAGAAAATATATAAAAACAATAATAATGAATAGAATGTAATTAATAGACAATAAAAACAAACCAAGCTAACAACTATCTAGCCTAAACAGAAATGTATTTATTTATTTAATGTATTTATTTATTAATTTATTTATGTATTTATTTTTTGCAATCTCCACAAACTGCGGGTTCTGTTGCATTCACAGCGCTGATAATGTTAGATATGGCTCAAACCAATGTTTGTGTAGGGTGCGTGTGTTTTTTTTTTTTTTTTTTTTTATCAATGTCAGCCTTCTGGAGTCATCTGAATGCCTTTCTACTTTTGATTTCATTTTAAACCATTTAAATGCCAAACCATAACAAAACATAGAATAATAGTGCATATACACTGCCCCCTCTGCCCTACGGGTTACATGCCTACGTATACAGGCATATATATATATACACACACACACAAAAAATATACTTGAACTTTGACCCATTCGACTCCTCTAGACCGTCACTTTCAATTCAAATGCAAAATGTCTCATTTTCAATCACTTGACAACACCCACAGTATTACAGAAATGTTCATTATTGATCAACAAATACGTTAAAAAAAGAATACATGAAAAAAAAAATGTAAAGCTGGTACATTCGTATCTCAGAGGATCTGGATAAACGGATAATGACATAGAATGTCTGTACAGCACTGAAACGCTACGTTTAAAAAAAAAACTGCTGAACCTCGCCTTCTTTAATATTAGCATCACAAGGGTATCCATGTATTTTTTTAAAAAAATTGATGGGCCTCTTAAGTGAGTTACAGGAAAACAATTCCATATCGGGTTTCTGTGACAGTTTATAAATTACTCGACCTTTGGTCTCGTATTATGACGTCGAAGAAACCCTAGATGAAATTATTTTCCTGCAACTCACTGAAGCCCTTCTCTCTCTCT